>NW_025370008.1:0-8267 GCF_016433145.1 Gracilinanus agilis | reverse complement strand
ATATATAGATATAGATATATAGATATAGATATAGATATAGATATAGATATGAACCTATCATCCATTCAGAGGTTACTAGGTATCCTAAAGACAATTTTAAAGACTTCTCATTAAATTACAATTTAAATTCTTAAGGCATCATATTCTTTAAAAGTTGTATGCAATTATAATCAGTTTTGATGGAGTCCATCCATCATCATATGTGACAGTTAACAAAAAAAAAAAAAAGACTTGTATAAGCAACATGTGATCTCGGTATTTAAGATGACAAATCCAAAATACATAAGACTTATGGGCTTTTACAATGATATGCTGTTTGGTAAAATCATGGGGAAGTGGTATAGTTCAGTAAAATCATATAACAGAATAGATATCAATTAGCTTAATACAGATATACTTAAAAAATTTAAAACTTAAATTAGCAAATACAATAATATAAGCAAATGACAAGTTACAAGCAATATAGTCAAAAACCTTTTTTGCCAATCAGAATAGACTTGTTCACTATTAAGGAAATTCAAGAAAATCATGAACAGAATTTATCTAATAGTCAAAAACACAATATCTTAATTAAAATGATTCAGTATAATAGAAAGATATTGATGAACATATGAACTTAAAAAAAACAAAATTAAATCATAAAACAACAATCAGCAAAGTACAATAAGATACAGAGACTTAAAAAAAAAACAGTGGTCTGAGGGGCTTAAAATCCACCTCCACTCTTTTAAAAGTTCCATTCAAGTTCCTTTTATCTGAGCTCTGCACTGAGCATAGTGTGGATAATCCCCAAATAGGATGAGGTATAGAGTCTAGACAGGCCTAACTGTCCAGAGTGCATAGGGGGATGAATTTCTTCCCTGAGTCTCAGGCAGGATAATTGCAAGGAATGGTAGGAAGGAAAAAGCATCCCAGAACTGGAATCTCTCTGAAATCGGCAATAGGGGTCAAATTTGCCATTTTAATTCCTGGTAAAAGGCTAGGGGCCATATGCTATATCAGTCCCTCCTCTACAGGCAGAGCATGGAAGCCAACTGGTGTAAGGACTGGAAATGTGGCAAGCTTGAAAACCCACGTGGAGAAGGAGGTGCTTAGAAGCTCTCCTCCATTAAAAGCCCTTAATGTCTAAAAAGAAACGCCCAGGCTTCCCTTTAGGAGACTAATTATTGTCTAAGAGGAATGCTTGGGTTTCCAGGACAGACAGAGCAGCTAAGTAAGCACTTTTCCCAATGAGAAAGAGGTGAGGTTATACTTTCCAAGTCACAGAAGATTGGTTTCAATCAGTAGTACCTCCAGGAAATGGCCAGGATCCTCAAGTGGCATCTGGGATCAGTAGCAGCAGCATTAGCAGGAACAGCTGGAGATCCCGAGGGAGAAGCAGGAGGGGGTCCACAGCAAAGGCTAGACTGTCATCCGAGGGGATCAGGAATGTCAGAAGGCAGGAATAAGAAGCTGAGGCTCTCATGGTTTTTGCAAGAAAAATAACTTTTCCCAGTCAAAAAGTCACTCAACAGATAGCTGGGTGGCCAAGGAGAATAGGAAAAAGAAGAAAAACAAAAACAAAGACACAAAAATGGCAGAAGTATGTTCATAGCTCTGTAGAGAATTTGGAATTCTCTCAGAGTTCTGCCTGTGGGGGGAGGGTGAAAATTCATGGCAGAAGGAATGTGGCTTATTAGGCTATCTGAAAAATTGAAAGTTCACTCTCCAAACTTCATGTGGTTGCCAAAAATGTAAGAAATAAAATGAATGTAAAAGGATAGCTTTAAAAATATTATGGTTTTAAAATATATATTGGTAACCATTAGAAAAATGAAACCACACACCATGCTGCTTAGTCAGGTAAAAATTCCATGATCTTTGCCTGTATGATAATTAGATTAAGTCTACACTGCCCATCTTTAGATTTAATCACCAAAGATGAGAGCACATCCAATTCTAGAAGGTCTGTAATCCACGTGTGCTAGAGTGGGTGATGAATCAGAATCAACTGACTGCCCCCTAGGCGGTCCTATGAGAAGTGTCTATTGTGATTGGACATGCAAACTATATAGTATTGGGATTAGTTGTTCTTTGAAGGTCTGATAGAATTAACTTTTGAATCCATCTGGTCCTGGGAATTTTTTCTTAGAGAGTTCTTTGATTGCTTATTCAAATTCTTTTTCTGATATGGGATTATTTAAGTATTCTATTTCTTAGGTTGTTAACCTAAGCAATTTATATTTTTGTAAATATTCATCCATATCACCCAGATCGCTATATCTATTGCCATATAATTGGGTAAAATCATTTTTAATGATTGCCTTAATTTCCTCTTCATTAGAAGTGAGGTTTCCCTTTCATTCTTCAAAGTATCAGCTTCTAGTCTTATTTATTAATTCAATAGTTCTTTTACTTTTGATTTTATTAATTTCTCCTTTAATTTTTATGATCTCTAATTTAGTTTTCATCTGAGAATTTTTAATTTGTTTGCTTTCTAGGTTTATTTTTATTTATTTGCCCAATTTATTGATCTTTTCCCTCCCTAATTTGTTAACAGATGCATTCAAGGATATAAATTGCTTCCTGAGTACTGCTTTGGTACAGATTTTGGTAGTATGTCTCATCATTGTCATTCTCTTCAATGACATTATTAATTTTTCTATTATTTGTTCTTTAAATAACTGATTTTGGAGAATTATATTATTTAATTTCCAATTGATTTTTGATTTGGCTAACCATGTACTCTTACTAAATATTATTTTTATTGCATTATGACCTGAAAAGGTTGCATTTATTATTTCTGCTCTTTTGCATTTGTTTGACATGTTTCTATGCCCTAGTACATGATCAATCTTTGTGAATGTACCATATGCAGCTGAAAAGAAGGTGTATTCCTTTTTGTCTCTATGTTTCTCCACATATCTATTAACTCTAATTTTTCTGGGATTTCTTTCACCTCTCTTACCTCTTTCTTATTTATTTATTGGTTTGATTTTTCTGGATCTGATAGAGGAAGTTTCAGGTCTCTCACTAGTATAGTTTTACCATCTATTTCCTTCTTGACCTCTGCCAGTTTCTCCTTTAGAAATTTGGTTGCTAAATCATTTGATGCATATATGTTGAGTATTGATATTTCCTCATTGTCTATACTGCCTTTTATCAGGATATAATTATCTTCCCTATCTCTTTTAATCAGATCTATTTTTACTTGGGCTTTGTCAGATATCATGGTTAAAACTCCTTCATTTTTTTTCTCATTTGAAGCCCAGTAGATTTTGCTCCAGATGTTTACCTTTACCCTGTGTGTGTCCACGTGCCTCATATGTGTTTCTTGTAGACAACATATGAAAGGATTTTGGTTTCTCATCCATTCTGCTTTTTGCTTCCATTTTACGGGTGAGTTCATCCCATTCACATTCAGAGTTATGATTGTCACCTGTGCATTCCCCAACATTTTAAAATCCTCTCCTAGTTCTACCCTTTCTTCTTTCACTATTTCCTTTTAAACTAGTGATTTGCTTTTAATCAGTCCCCTTTGTTCCCACCCTCAGTTTACTTCCTTTTCCACCCCTCCCTTTTTGTTCCACTCATTAATTTTTAGTGTATATTAAATTCTCTCTCCTTTCTCTTTCCCTCCCTTTTTGAACTCCACACCCCACTTCCCCACCTTGGTTTTTCCCTTCTATCTTTCCCCTAGCTCAGGGGTCTGCAATCTTTTTGGCCGTGAGAGCCATAAACGCCACAAATAATCCATTGGGGGCAGCTGGGTAGTTCAGTGGATTGGGAGCTGTACAGTGCTCAGAGTGAGCGCTTCTGTAACAGTGCCTGAAAAAAATTGATTTCATGGCTCCTGCAGAAAGAGCCATATCTGTCCCTCAAAAGAGCCAGATATGGCTTGAGAGCCATACATTGCTGACCCCTGCCCTATGGTAAGATAGAATTCGATATCCCAATGGATCTAGCTGTTTCTTCCCTCTCAGAACTGATTTCATTGAAAGTAAGGTTTAAGTATTGCCTATTAAAATTCTCTTCTTCTATTTCTTATAATGCTATTCATCCCCTCCCCTTCCCATTTACCTCTTTGTGTGGCATAGATTATACTATTTTTCTTGTTCCTTCAAGTTTCTCTGGGTGCCATTTTCTATTCCCCACCCATTTTCTTTTATTGCATATCTTCTTAGACTACTTAGTACCAAAACCTCTCCCTATGAATGATTCTTCTAATTACTAAATTGCGAATAGAATCTTTGAGAGTTACACCTAATATTTTTCCATATAGGAATATACATAATTTTATCTTATTGAAGCCCTTAAAGAAGCAAGTTAAAAATTATTTTTCTTTCCCCTCACTTTTTTATTTACCTTGTCAAGTTTCTCTTGATTTTTGTGGTTGGATATCAAACTTTCCACTTAGTTCTGTTCTTTTCTTCTTTACAAATACTTGGTAATCTTCTATTTTGTTGAATGCCCATACTTTCCCCTGGAAGTATATAATCAGTTGTGATAAATAGGTGATCCTTGGTTGTAGACCCAATTTTCCTGCCTTTCTGAATATCATATTCCAAGTCTTGCAGTCTTTTAGTGTGGATGCTGCCAGATCCTGTGTAATCCTAATTGGTGCTCCTTAATATCTGAGTTGTCTCTTTCTGGCTTCTTGTAAAATTTTCTCCTTAGCTTTGAAATTCTTGAATTTGGCAATTATATTCCTAGGGGTTGTCTTTTGAGGATTTATGTACAGAGTGATTGTTGAAGAACATCAGGACAGTTTTCTTGAAAAATTTCTTGTAGTATGATGTCAAGATTCCTGTTTATTTCTGGGTTTTCCTGTAGACCAGTAATTCTCAAATTGTCTTTTATTGGATCTGTTTTCAAGGTCATTAATTTTCTTAATAAGATATTTCCTATTTTCTTCTATTTTGTCATTCTTTTGACTTTGCTTTATTAATTCTTGCTGTCATGTGAGATCATTTGCTCTTACTTACCCAATTCTGGTCTTTAAAGATTGGTTTTCTGCTATAATCTTTTGATTTTCCTTTTTAGTTTGGTCTATTCTGTTTTTCATGGTTTTCAGCTGTTTAATTTTGGTCTCCAATTTGTTTGTCATTTCATTTGATTTTTGGGCTTCTTTCTTCAATTGGGAGTTACTGTCTTTTAAACTGTTAATTTCTTTTTGAGCTATTTCCCATTTTTCTTGCCAAATTTCTTCCACCTTTTTCATGATCTCAGATTTGAACTCTTCAGGAGCCTGTGACCAATTTTCATTTTTTGGGAAGGTTTGAATGTGTCTACTTGTTTGTCCTCCTCTGCTGTCTCCTCTATGGTCTGGAATTTTTCTCCATAAAAATTATGGTCAGTGCCTTTCTTTGTTCTTTCTGGTAGTTGAAGGTTGTATTTCATTGCTGGCCATCACTATGCTGGTTTTTCCTTCATAGTCAATAGTCTGAGTGAGGAGGGCACACTCTCTTTGTATGGATCTATGGAGGAGTTTTTGCCTGAGGTTACTTTATGAGACTCAGTGGCTTCTACTGCGTGTTGCCTCTATCTTTGCAACCAAGGTCCATGCTCTTTAGACTCCTAGGGTCTCAAGTCTAGTTGCTCTCAGGGGTAAGTCCCTGGTGCTTTTAGACAGTTACCAAGAATACAGAGATTGCTCCATGCTTGCCCTTTTGCTTGAGGCTATTTTTGAGTCTCCTTGAGGCCTCCACTGACTGACTATTATGTTGATCTTAACAGAGATATTTGAGAAGCTGAAGTGATGGCCTGAAACTAGAAACCTGCAGGACTCACTCCTTCCCCACACACAGGCTTGAGTGAGTAGGGAGGGTTAGGTACTCCTTACTCTCACCCCTCCCACCAAGCAGTTGGAATTAGTTGGAAATGGAGGATGATCAGATACACTGGCTTGGATGAGCAAGGCTAATTCCCTCAAGATGTTCACTTTCTCAACCTATTTCCCCACAGGTTTGACTAGGGAAGATAGGAGAAGCTTGATGTCTTGTAGCTATCAGGGACAGAACAAGGATCTGACTTGTTGGGCTGGGAACTGAAAGGAACCAAGCTTTATGGAAGAAGTGCATATTCCCAAGTAAATAGCCAGGCATAGCTACCTTAAAGATGAATTTTTACTGATAAAAAAGGAAGGGAAGGCTTTCAATGATTATGATAAGATCAGGGAAGCCCTGAACTGTTAGGTAGAAACGACCCCTCCCCCCTGAGGAGGGAGTGGCAAACTTTATATCTAGCTTGCCTTCAAAGCTTATAATTATCACTTCTAATATCTAAATAACTAAATAACAATTGTGCTGTTGCTAGAAAGGTCTAGTTCAGCTAAACAGGCAAACTACTGAGCAGAACCAAAATGGCTTTTTCCCCAAATGGCCTCCCATGCAATCCAAAACCTGGAACAGCAAGCAGAGAGATCTGCTCACCTCAATCCCCAGGAATCAACTTCCCCTAACTGCTTTAAACTGTCCCCTCACCCAGAGTTCTCAAGGGAGGGGGGTCCCCTGGAATTCTGAGTGAGGCTTGGCCCTGTATCTTACAGTAATTCCACCCTGCCATTTTCCATGTTACACTGCCATCCCTCCCACTCCTACTCTGGGCCCAAGGTCCACACTATTTAGCCTCCTGGGGTCTGGAGTCCAGATGCTTCCAGGGATATGTCTCTGGTACTCTTAATCAGCTGCCAAGAACTTAGAGATTGCCCCACACTCACTATAATTCTGGTACTCTTGCTCTGACTCTGGCAGCATAGTTGGAGTGGGGGAGTGTTGATCAGCTTGCATTTTGGTAGGAGCTATTTCACCCCCTTATAGTGTGGAAATGCCTAAATCACATGTACCTTACATGCTGCACCCTATTGTGGAGTAGTCCCTTAGTTGTTCTGGATTTTTTTTGTCCTTTTGATGTATCATATATGGTTGGTGGTCAGGAGAGTAGAGTCCTGCTATTACTCTGCAGCAATCTTAAATCAAACGTCTCTTAGACTTTTAATATATTTATCTTTCAATACCCATTTCATTATCCACCATAATTTCATTCTATAGGCTTTTTAAGATATGGAGATGACCTTGAGATGTCAAACACTGTGTCAGTGGCAACCAAGTTCTGATAGATTTTACCAAGATGGAAAGTCCTCCAGTATTTCTCCTATGCCTCTACTTATCTTCTTCTGAGCAATAGCTTAAGCCCAGAAAGGCTTATCTCCTCATTGACAGAGGCCATCCTTTATGAATTGAATGTTCAATTTAGTCAGGGAATCCTGGGATAAAATATGGCTCAGATACCTGTTGTGTGGGGGACAAGTCAACTTAATTCTGAATTTCCAATTCCAGTCTTGCATAATTGGGAAAAGGTAGTATAGTATTGTAGATAAAAAGTCATCCTTGATGTCAAGAAAATCTGTATTCAAGTGTTATCTTTAACAGATTCTGACTATGGGAATCTGGACTATTCTCAGCATCCCATTTATCTAAAAGTTGAAGATTAGGTTCTTATTTGAATTGGGTGAGATAATATTCTGACTAGGAAGTTCTACTTACACAAAAACAGAATAGCTCCTCTATTGCAAGGTTGTCTCAATGTTTGAATGAAGTAATATATTTACTTTTTAAAATTGAAAGGGCTACGAAAGTGCCAGCTATTAAAATTTCTGTAGGGTCATGATTTGAGAGCACTAGCACAACTCTCAAAGACTAATGTACTAAGATGTGTTGTTTGGTTGCTGTTCCTTGAACTCAGAGGACCAAAATGACATCACTGGGTGATGTCTTTGGACTCACACATAAGTTGGATTTAAGGAAACCTGAGTTTCACAGCCATCAGCCTCACTCTCCTCCAAAGTCATCAAAGTCCAGTGGCATGAAAAAATTCAAGATGACTCAGGGATGGCTCAGGATAGTGTGAATGACCTTGAACTCATTGCTGTCTAACCAAGTGCTAAGCACTTCACAACTCTGTTTCAACAGCCTTCCTGGATGTTGGAAGAAGTTGTTCTTATCCACCCTTACATGAGGGGAATATCTTCTGCCTGGGGCAGACACTCAGCTAACTCACTAACTTGACACTTGTCTGTTACCTTCAACCTGATTTAGCCAGAGCTTACCTTGGTGTGGCCACAGGTAAGAGCTGTATTGAAGATGGGCACCAAAGAAGGAAAGCAACCCTCAGAAGGGATCGGTAAACCCTCCCACAAGAGATATTAGTATTCCTTAAATATCTCTTACACTGAGATGTGTAGAAAAATGTCTACATGAGTGAAGATAGTCCCTACACAGGTTGAAAAA
>NW_025370007.1:7331-11588 GCF_016433145.1 Gracilinanus agilis | reverse complement strand
GGATTTTGGTTTCTAATCCACTCTGCTATTTGCTTCCGTTTTATGAGCGAGTTCATCCCATTCACATTCAGAGTTAGTTAGTCAGTTGTGCATTTGCTGACATTTTCATATCCTCCCCTATTCCTACCCCCTTTTTCTTATACTATTTCCTTTTAAACCAGTGGTTTGCTATTGAGCCACTATCCCTTATCCCCTCCCTTGATTAACTTCCCTTTCTACCCCCTCCCTTATTTTTCCCACTCTTTTTGTTTTTAAAGGCCTCATGAATTCCCTCCCCCTTCTTCTCCCCTCTCTTTTTTTGACCTCCCCACTCCCCTGCTCCCCTTGGTTTATCCCTTCTTAATTTCTCAGAAGGGTTAGATAAAGAGTTTTATGTCCCAATGGATAGTATAGCTACTCTTCCCTTTCCGGGTTGATTACACTGAGAGTAAGGTTTGATTATTACCTCTTAATGCTCTCTTCCTCTCCTTCTTATAATAGTATTTGTCCCCTCTCCTTCCCATGCCCTCTTTGTGTGTAATAGAATATCCTATTTTTCTTATTCACTCAAGTTTTTCTTGGTGTCCCCTGCTATTCACCCCCTCTTTCCCATCCCCCATGTCATCTTAGATTATTTATTGTTCCACCCTCACCCTGTGAATTATTCTTCTGATTACTATAATAGTGAATACTATAATAGTGAATAAAGTTCACTACAGAGAATTATACATAACATTTCTCTACATAGGGGTACAGATAATTAGATCTCACTGAGGCCCTTAAAAAGGCAAATTTAAAAATTATAAGTTTTCTTTCTTTCCCCTCTCTATCTTATTTACCTTTTCATGTTTCTCTCGATTTTTGTGGTTGGATATCACACTTTCCATTTAGCCCTGGTCTTTTCTGTGCAAATACCTGGAATTCTTCAATTTTGTTGAATGCCCATACTTTCCCCTGGAAATATATAGTCAATTTTGATGGGTAGTTGATCCGTGGTTGCAGGCCCAGCTCTCTTGCCTTTCTGAATATCATATTCCAAGCCTTGCGATCTTTTAGCGTGGAGGCTGCCAGATCCTGTGTGATCCTGATTGGTGCTCCTTGATATTTGAATTGTCCCTTTCTGGCTTCTTGTAAGATTTTTTCTTTTGCTTGGAAACTCTTGAATTTGGCAATTATATTCCTGGGCGTTTTCTTATCTGGATCGAATGTTGCGGGTGTTCTATGGATCCTTTCAATGTCTACATTGCCCTCTTGTTGCAGGACTTCAGGGCAATTGTGCTGAATAATTTCTGTTAGTATGGAGTCCAGGTTTCTATTAATTTCTGGTTTTTCTGGAAGACCAATTATTCTCAAATTGTCTCTTCTAGACCAATTTTCTTGGTCTGTCACTTTCTCATTGAGATATTTCATGTTTCCTTCTATTTTTTCAGTCTTTTGACTTTGTTTTATTTGTTCTTGTTGTCTTGAGAGATCATTAGCTTCTAATTGCTCAATTCTAGCCTTTAGGGATTGGTTTTCGGCTATAATCTTCTGGTTTTCGGCTATAATCTTCTGGTATTCCTTCTCAATCTGGTCATTTCTGGTGTTCAATTTGCTTATCAGTTTATTTGGTTTCTGAGCCTCACTTTCCAATTGCAAGATTCTACCTTTTAAACTGTTATTTTCTTGCCAGATCTCTTCCATTTTCCTCAAAATCTCAATTTTGAACTCTTCCATAGCTTGTGAGGAGTTTTCCTTATTTGAGGAGGGTCCGGATGCTTGTTTGTTCTCCTCCTCTGTTTGCTCGGTTGTCTGGATTTTCTCTGTGTAAAAGTTGTCGAGTGTTAAAGACTTCTTTTTCTTGTTAATCTTTCTCTTCTGAACTTCCTGAGACTGGGTAGCCATCTTTAGCCCAGCAGCTTCTCAGGTTTATCCTCGCGCTCAGGGTCTGTCTGTGGTCTTTTGGCTCCTGAGGTCTGAGTTCTGGTTTTTTCCAAGGTCAAGCCCCCTGGTGGACCCCCTTGCTTGATCCTCTGCCGGAGGTCTCTTTACAAGTCTCAGGGCGCTGCTTCCACAGTCGTATACCCGTCTGCACTGGTTCCCCACTCAGGGTTTCAGAGCCTTAGTTCTTGCGGCTATGTCTGCCTCCACCCGCGCCTTGAACTGCGCCTGCGCTCTGCTCCCGTCTTCTGCGCCCTGCGCCTGTGCTTTGCATCCTGCTCCCGCGTTCAGAGTTTGTGTGCGTTCTTTAGCTTTTTGGGGTCCTAAATCTTGCTGCTCTTAGGAACAGGCCCTGGAGCTGCCAATGACTTGATGGGTGCCCCAAACTTGCTCTATTTCTTTTTAGTTGGCTTCAGCACTATAGGTGGTGTGTGTGGAGGGGGTGGGGGTAGGGTGGTTGCTCAACCCGCGATTTAGTGAGAGCTGTTTCACTCCTTTATAGCATGGAAATGCCCCGATTCCACGTACCTTCCACGCTGTGCCCTGTTATGGGGTTCCTCTGTTCGTCTGGACTTGTTTTTATGTCCCCTTGAGGAGTCTTGTGTGTTTCGGTCAGGAGAGGTTGAGAGCTGCTTCTTACTCTGCCGCCATCTTAACCCGGAACCCCAATCAATTATTATTGGAATTTATATCTTAATATTTTCTCCTTTCATTTGTATTTGAAACTCCCCTTAATTCAGTAATTTCCTAAACTGTACTCTACCTTCATTTCTAAGTCCAAATCTTCAAAGTTGTTAAAGTTATTGCAGATAGATAAAAGATCAGGCTTTATTTTCACCTCCATTATTGATTTGGGCATGTCACTTTGGAAATATTCCCTGCCTTACCTCATCCCATCCTAAATTATACTTCAGTTATTGTTGTTGTTTCTCCTTCATTTTCTTTCTCTTTTTTATGAATATAATTTATTTCTAGGTATCTCAGCCCCTCCCTCCTCTCCACACATCATAGAAAGCATCATCCAGTAAATAGATATATATGTGGGTATATCACACATATAAGGTCTTTTGTGTTTCCTTTTTTCAGTTCATTCTCTGGATGTGAACATTCACAAGTTATTCTTTAAATATTTTTTTCTTTTTTCTTTTTTCTTTTTTTTGTGGTTGCCTATTACTTTTTTTTAAACATTTATTAATATTTATTTTTTAGAAAAGTTAACATGGTTACATAATTTATTCTGTAAATATTAAATCTACAGCTGTATATAATGTTCTCTTGGTTCTACTCATTTCACTCTTTCTTATCTCATGTAGTTCTTTCCAAGTTTGAAAAAAAATAATCTGCTCGTCATTTCTTATGAAGCAGTAGTATTCCATTGTCCTTCATCTTCAAAAGGGATCAATTACATCACAGAATGATGTCTTGACTTGTGAATGAATTGTGTAGAGTTGCACAAAGTCATCATCAGCCTCACTCTCTCTTTGAGAGTTATCAAGGTCCAGTGGCAAGACAAAAGCCAGGACAACTGGCAATGGCCCGGAATGTAGTGGATAATCTTGGTATCTTTGGTGTCTGACCAAGTTCTGCTTCAGTTGCCTTCATGGCCATTGGAGCAAATTTTTTTATTTATCCATTTTACCGGGAGAAGTTTTCATATCAGAAGTGCTAGTCCTCTTTGAACACTCATATACTCCTGTACTACAGTAGTTACTTATGGACAGCATAATGAAGGCATGATGATGATGATGATGATGATGATGATGATGATGATGATGATGATGATGACATTTACATGGTACTCAACATTTTGGAAAATGCTATACATACATTATTTCACGTGATATTCACAAAAGCACTGTGTGGTAGGCAAGAGAGGTATCATAACCCCCATTTTACAGATGAGGTTAAATAAGTAAGTGCTCATAGTCACATAGTTAATAAATGTCAGGGATTGAACTTTAACTTAGCTTATACTATAAAATACTCATTCCCCTGTGGCATACTACACGCCATTAGCTAAAATAGTCTAAATACTATATTAATACATATGTAGAATTATGTTGAGCTTTATAGTTGAAGCACAGGGAACATTTTTGTTTTGGAGTTTACTTTTGGATTTGAAGGATTTTAGATTTTCTTTCTTCTTGCGCCAGCCAAGGTCTCATTTCCCAGGTCTTTCTCTCTGGGACAGGACTGGATGAACCTGAAGGCCATCCAACACTTTATTACTGGTTTACAAGAGTCCATGAAGTCATCTTGTCCAACGTGGACCTGAACCATGAATCCCCTCTTTATTACCCCTATCGTGTGTGTGTGTGTGTGTGTGTGTGTGTGTGTGTGTGTGTGTGTGTGTGTGTG
>NW_025370007.1:0-7323 GCF_016433145.1 Gracilinanus agilis | reverse complement strand
GTGTGTGTGTGTGTGTGTGTGTGTGTGTGTGTGTGTGTGTGTGTGTGTGAGGGGCTGTTTGTTTTTGCTACTATTGTTATTGTCTATTGACTTCTAGTGATTTTTGTTGTTCAGAGTTCAGTCATGTCTGACTCTTCTCAGACCCCATTTGGGGTTTTCTTGGCAAAGACATTGGACTGGTTTGCCTTTTCCTTCTCCAGCTCATTTTATAGATGAGGAGACTAAGGCAAACAGGGTTAAGTGACTTGTCCAAGGTTATACAGCCAGTAAGTAGTGTCTGAGACCAAATTTGAATTCGGGTTTTCCTGACTCCAGGTTTTTTATCTATTGTGACACCTAGTTACCCCACTGAAGGGTGACCTCCTAAGAAGCCATTCTTATTTTACCTTCTGGAAAATTTTGTTAGGAATTTTTCCTCATATTGAACTGAAATCTTCCTCCTTGTAACCTATTACTTTTAATTCTGCCTTCAAGTACCAAGCAGAACAAATCTAATCCCTCTTTCACATGATTTCGCAGGAATGATATGGTGAGAAATTGTGGCAGGCTCATTTGAGCTGTGCCTACCTAAATTCTTCCTCAAACTGTCTTCAGGATATTCTCAAATTCCCAGAAGCTCCATCATCAGAAATCTTCCTTCTATAAAGCCCCACTATAGTTCAACATCATGGAAATTTGTCTGGCCTGGAGGGCATAAGCAATCTGACTGCATTCAACCCTTTCAAAAAAAGATTTACAGAGCTAGAAGTCTCTCTTGCTTACTCTGTAATTCTTGTAAGGTCAGCATGGTTTGACTTCATGAATATTGCAAAGGGAGGATTTTAACTACAGAAAATTGACTACTGAGGGAACAATATTACCTCCGAAGTATTAATATAGTACTGCGCCACTATTTCAGATTAAGTTGTTGGTTGGTCATTTTTTTAGCTGGGTTAAGCTCAAGATAACTCAAATGTATGTAATTCTACATGTTTAGAAAGAATATATACATACTCAGATTCAAATCCTGGAAGCGTTGCTTATTTCCTGGATGACTTTGGACAAGTCATTGGACAGTCTCTTAGTCTGCCTTTCTTCTACTGCAAAATAAAGGTTTGTACTGATGACCTCTAAGTCCCTGTCAGCTCTCAATTTATGATTCTCTGCTCAACTCAACCTTCAGGTAATTAATTTGCTTCTAATGGAAATTCTTTTCTTCTTTCCTCTTTACATTTTTAAATTCAAAGACTGTTCTATTAAACATATTTTATATGAAGGCACATGTGTATACATATTCATACTACATATACATATATATTAAAATCTTTTTGAATTGGATTATCTTAAAATATAAATTTTTGCCACATGAATGTTATATTGGTAATAATCAACTCTTTTTTCCCCTATACTATCACTGGGATATTATTTGTATGGCTTTATATAATAATAATAGTTAATAAAAATTATTCCTGTCTTTATAGGTAATTCCTTTTCTTTTCCTTCAAAGTCCTTTTCAATATAAAGCCTTAGAAGGGATATCTAAAGAGAAATTTCAATACCTTAATTTTATTGACTAGAAACTTGAGAAGTTATTCCTGTTTAAGAACATAAAAAGGGACTATGAAAACTGGACTTATAAATTCAGTAATCTCTGGTGAGTAATCTTGTGTTCAGACACTTTTATACCCCACCCCACCCTCACTTTTGTGATTCAGCTAATTCCTTAATAATGCTTTTAAGATCTGAAGATGCTTATCTGGCAAATTCCATTCTTCAGAATACAGCCATGAACCAGAGAATAAACTTAAGAGCAACCTGGACTAGGTCCATTTGGGAACAGTTATAAATTTTCATTGAAGTAGAGCTGCCATCATTCAGTTGTGTCTGACTCTTCATAACCCCATTTGGGGTTTCTTGGCAAAGATACTGGAGTGGTTTGCCATTTCCTTCTCCTGCTCATTTTACAGTTGAGGAAATTAAGGCATATGGGGTTAAATGACTTGCCTAGAGTTACATAGCTGGTGTCTGAGGATGGATTTGAACTCAGATATTTTTTTCCTGACTCCAATCTGGATATTCTATCCACCATGCCATTTTAAAGAATAGCACCTCAGGTTTAATTCAATCCAACAAGCACTTATTAAATGTCTCCTTTTTGTAAGATCCTCAATCAATTTAGACACAGTTCTAAGCTTTGTGATCTGCAGTTCGGTGGTATAATAGATAGAGTGATGGGTCTGGAATCAAAAAGTCCAGGGTTCAAATCCAGCTTTCCACACTTACTAGCTGTGTAATCCCAGGCAAATCATTTATCCTCTGCCTCAATTTCCCCAATTACGAAATGGGGATCATAATAGCCTCTGAGGGTTGTTCTGAGAATCAAATGAAGTAATATTTGTGAAGAAGCACCTGGCACATAGTAGAGCCTTAATGAATGTTTGTTTCCTTCTTTCCTTTCCCAGTCCATAGAGAATTAGAAAAACAGACAAGGAACTTTTTTTGGTAACGCTAGATAAATTGGTAGCAATGAGTAATTGTCATCTGACATCAAAGAAAGACACTGAAAAATTACAAAAAGCAAACAACCTCCCAACAACAATAACAATAAATGGGGCCATTTAGTGAAAGGACAATAAGTCTTTATACTACAATGTCTCTTGGAGGTTAATGCTGTATTACCTGAGTATAATAAAATTAGTATTCATAAAGGACCTGAATCATCAAGAAAAAGATTAATTTTAGTACAATCTTCTTCAACAAAGAATATAAAACTTTAAAAAGATTTTTGTTAAAAGTGGTTAAAAAACAAGACTTATGTGTAAATATTTTATTGTCTAGGTTGGATAAATATTATTACATGTGGTAGACATATACCCTTCTAAAACTATGACTCACTGAATGTCTTACATTGATTTTTTAAAAAATTTTTTTAGAAAAATTTTTTCCATGGTTACATGATTCATGTTCTTGCGCTCTCTCCTCCCATCCCCTCAACCCCCAGTAGCTGACACGCATTTCCGCTGGTTTCTTCATGTGTCATTTATCAAGACCTATTTCCATATTATTGATAATTGTTCTAGGGTGGTCAGTCATTAATAGTCTATATCCAAATCGTGTCCGCAACAACCCATGTGTTCAAGCAGTTGTTTTTCTTCTATGTTTGCACTCTTGTAATTTGTCCTCTGAATGTGGGTAGCATTCTTTCTCATAAGTCCCTCAGAGTTGTCTTGGGTCATTGCATTGCTGCTAGTACAGAAGTCTATTACATTCTATTTTACCACAGTGTATTGGTCTCTGTATACAATGTTCTTCTGGCTCTGCTCCTTTCACTCTGCATCAATTCCTGGAGGTCTTTCCAGTTCACATGGAATTCCTCCAGTTTTTTATTCCTTTGAGCACAACAGTATTCCATTGCCAGCATATACCACAACTTGTTCAGCCATTCCCCAATTGAAGGGCATACCCTCATTTTCCAGTTTTTTGCCACCACAAAAAGCATGGCTATAAATATTTTCGTACAAGTCTTGTTTATCTATGGTCTCTTTGGGGTACAAACCCAACAATGGTATGGCTGGATCAAAGGGTAGGCATTCTTTTAGTGCTCTTTGGGCATTGCTGTCCAGAATGGTTGGATCAATTCACAACTCCACCAACAGTGTATTAATGTCCCAATTTTGCCACATCCCCTCCAAAATTCATTATTCTCCCCTGCTATCATTTTAGCCAGTCTGCTGGGTGTGAGGTGATACCTCAGAGTTGTTTTGATTTGCGTTTCTCTAATTATTAGATATTTAGAACACTTTCTCATGTGCTTATTGATAGATAAAAATCTGTGGAAAGTCAGTCTCCAGATCCTTGAGGTATAACAAAGAGGGTTATGAAAGAGGCAATGTAGGTAACTTGGTAAAGATGAAAAAGAAAGTTGTTTTTAAGTGTTCAGGTCAACATTAAAAAAAACCAAAATCCTAAATTGGAAGAATAAAACAAAAAAGGTTTGTTAGACTTCTGCTTCCAGGTGTTCTAGGAGGTTACATACAATATGGCCTCTGAATGTCCTCTTTTTTCTCATTCTGTTTCTCCTCTTTCTCTGTCCTTCTGTCCTTCACTATTTCTCTCTTTTGCTATAAAGAATATTCAAATAGTAGTTAAAAAATTATTTTTTTCTTACTGCCCAAGGGCAAGTAGCATTGTATAAGTTTGCTATAAAGATAAAATCATATCATATTCCCATAAGAGTGTTAAGATCTTTTAGCTTAGTACTTTAGCTTTTCCTGTTTGAAAAAATAAGGGGGGAAAATCTTTGACTAGAGGAGAGAGGGAAAAGACATTTGAGGCATAATGATACATTTCTTATGTTGTTATATAAGGTTATTACTCAATTTTGAATATAAGTTTTTGCTATTTCCTGTTTATGGAAGATACTCTCATTTAGACACACATAGGAAAAAGCCATAATGACCATGAGGATTGCTGATTTTTCTCCAAGGAATCTCACAGCAGATGATTCCTTGTGTTGCCCCTCTGTGTCTAGTTGCTAATCTGTCACAATTAAACCATTTGTTTTAGTTTATGACATCTCAAAAAACATGTAACCTGTCATTTTAGCAGAAAATGCTGACATTTGAAGTGCATTTACAATGGTGCTTAAAATGGCAAAACAAAAAGTATAAGAGAAGGGACAATGTCAGAGATTTTAAGTATTTTGTCCTTCTTGTTTGCCTTCAAGAAAGGGAGTTGTGTTGACCCTATTCTTAATTTATAAAGCAAAACAAAAAATCTAATTGTCCTCAAAAGACTTCCAGATTATTTGCAAGATGGCTGGAAAGGGAAAAGATTTATTGGAGCTTTCCTCTCCACATGTCATATTGCTGGTGGTTTGTACTATTTTTTAACAGCAAAATGTAACCTCATGTCACCCAGAACACAGTATACTTTTGTGAAAAAAGCCAGTCTTTGTGGAATAATTTGACCCCTATTAAAATTATATTTGTGTTTATAAAGTATTAATATTGATTTTTTTAAATTTGTGGGAATACATTTTCTGGTCTGTTCCCCAGTTCTGCCTTTGGACTGAATGACTTGGAAATGGGATTAGAAATACCTACAATCAGTGTATTACTAAGGCTACCATTCCAGTAGCCCTAAAATCCCAATCTAGGCATTGATTGGACCAGGATGTTGTACTTTTGATGGTATTTGCAAGTGAATCTCCGGAAACCAGTGGGTGCAGTTTCCGCCTTTTCTCTATGGCAGTGATAGTGAACCTTTTAGAGAGAGAGTGCTGGTCTTGCCACCATCCTTTCCCCTCCCCCCCAATGAGTCCATGTCCCTCCCCACATTGGGTGCACCCTGCCCCCACCCAGGGGAGAAAGTGCTCCCTTGGGCTGCTGGGAGGGAGGGGAGAAGGGGGAAGTGAGGAATGTCCTCAGTAAGTCTAGAGGGGTGAGGGGAGTGGCCCCAAGTCCTTTGCTCCTCTCCAGCTCTGCCCGCCTTGGAGCCACCCACCTTACCCTCTGTCCTTAGAGGGGGCATCCCAGTGCCCACAGAGAGCACTCGGAGTGCCATTTTTGGCACCTGTGCTATAGGTTTGCCATCACTGCTCTATGTGAAAGCTGCTTCTCCAGCACCATCCTTACTATGACATTAGACATTTTAGGTAATGTGAGTCTCTTTCTCCACTAGATGTCACTGTGAATCAATGGCATTTGAAAGGGATCTCAGACATATACGCATATATTAGACACACATAGCATGTAATATACAACAGCATCAGATATATACACATATGCATACATATGTCTATACATACACACAAATGTGCATGCATTGGATAGATATGTATATGCCTGTCTCAATGTATGTATTCATCCATGTGTTGCACATGTGTGTATGTGCAATACATCTGTATACATATCTACAGTGTGTGTGAATGGGCTTATTGATATCGGCCATACATTTAATACAATTAATTATTTAATAATAAATAATCCTCATTCAAGGAACCCTAGGACCATAATACGGGCATCGATTTTATCTGTAGGAAAGATTTTCTGATCCATCTCCCAGTTGGCCTTTGGGAATTTCTTTATACACATGCATTTCTTTAGATATAGTTTGTTCAACACGGATTGTGCCTGCCCTTCTACTCCCCTAAGCAGAATCTCCTCCTGACTCCTGTGAAGAGCTGGGGGCCGGGCAGCTCCGCTGCTGGCGAGCCCCTCGGTGAGGGCCGGCGTGGAGGCACTGGGAAGCGCTGGGTCGTGTGGGGGATCACCGCAATGCAGCAATGTTAGAAGATGTGACCAGACTGATTCCACGTGTGTGCAGTGCTCTGGGCTTTCAACCTCTAATGTGTTGGTCTCCCCCAACAGATGCTGTTGGGGTGGTTCACAAAGACACACCGTTTTTACCCTGAGAGTCCCAGTGAGGGGTGGAGGTAGGAGGCAGGGCACGGGCCAACGATCCTTCCTTGGGGTACACGCGCCGGTTGGGTGCAATGCAGTCTAGCTCGCAGCCCGAGTGGGGGCGGGTGGTAACGGAAGGAGGCACGAACAACTCGGGTCTTGACTGCACTGCAGAGACCTTTCCTCCCCGCCCCTTCCCCAGGAAGCCCCTCTGCGGGCTCGACGCAAACATTTTTTTTTTTTTTTTTTTTTTTTTGCTAGCGCTGGGAGCGAGGCGGGTTAAGGCCCAGCAACAGGAGCTCCGCAGCCCCTATAGTGTCTCCGTGTTGCGGAGGACGATCGCGCTTATGGGTGGGGCCTCCTCACAGCCGCGTCCCGACCATTGGATCCCGGGGCTGTCGCTTCTGCGGCGCAGGGCGGACGCGGCGCTCCTCAGCCTCTCTCCCCTCCCCCTCCTCCTCCCTCTCCAATCTCTCCCTCCGCCTCCTCCGAGAGCTAGACGGTCACGTGCCCACGGAGGGAAAAGCCACCTCCGGTCGGCGGCGGCGGCTGCAGCTAGGAAAGAGAGGGGGAGAGAGAGAGAAAGAGAGAGGGAAAGGGAGGGGAGCGGGAGGAGGGAAACGAGAGAAGGGGCAGGGGTGTTTTCTTCGTGCCGCGCGCCGCTCCTGTCGTTAGGGGTCGCCCTGGGAAGGGGTGCGAGACGTGTGCGCGTGGGTGTACGCGCGCGTGTGTGTGTGTGCGTGCGTGTAGGCAGTCGTGTAGCTGTGGGAGTGTGTCGCTCTTGGAGTCCGCGCGCCGCTGGAGGAGGAGCCCGGAGAGCGAGGCAGGCAGGGAGCGCGCGAGCCCGCCGAGGCCCGCCCGGGATGGAGAGCGTGGCGCGAGCGATGTGACTCTCCCCACCCCGCCCCCCAACCTCCCTCCCCTCCTCCTCCTCCTCCTT
>NW_025370006.1:0-8189 GCF_016433145.1 Gracilinanus agilis | reverse complement strand
CCAGAATTCTGTAGGTGCCAGCTGACTCCAGGACACACAAACTCCTCCATGGGGGCTCCTGTCCAGTGGTCTTTGTTGATACCCGGGACAGAGTTTCCAAAACATGTTTTTCCACTTGTTTTTGCATTGGATGTAGGGACACAGCTGCAGATGCCAGAGGCAGGATGGTCCCCAGAATTCCTCCTGGGCCTCCAGGTCTCTGTGGACACTGATGATCACCATTATCAATGACTAAGCACAAAGTCCCTGAGAGATGGAGCACAGTTGAAGGGACAGGGAAGCCTTATAATTACCCCAAAGGGTCTAATGTCGGCCCTTGTTCTTGAAATGAGCACAGCTTATGTCCCTCTGTGTTTCCTCAGGTTTGTAGGGAGAACTGGAACCAGGACATCTGCACTAGAACTGGACATTCCAGCTCCAGGAGTTTTCTCAGTATACTAAGAATCAAAGAGTTGATATTGCTCTTATTCTGGCAGTTCCTTGACTCTTTCAGGCTTGGGGCTTTAGCTTATATCCAGTGATATGTTGCCTTTAATTCAGAGAAAGATATTTCTATTGTTTTCTGTCCTGCTCCTGCCACTGCTCTTGAACCTTCCAGCCTCTGAGAACAGGACAGAGAAGCCACCCTGCTTCTCCCAAATCAGCCCCAACCTTGTCCAAAATGGGGATTTTGTGATTGGGACTTTTCTCTCCATGTATTCAGTTGACGTGAGCAGCATCACAGAAGCAGGATTCTTTAGAAATAAACCTGACAAGGGCTGTAGGAAATATAAGTAAGTGTCTGTCTGGCAGTGCCTCATAGAGGGCTGATGATTGCAAAATTCATGTCAGGGGCCCCCTCTTCTCTGACTCTTGTTGCTGATTGTCAGTTTCCATCTACCTGATTTTCTTTCAAAGTTAAAGAGTAAAAGTATATTGAATTGTTAATCGCACATGCTCCTAACAGGAGAACTCACTACTCACTGACATGCCTGGGAGGAACAGCACCACTGGACAGACCCAAAAGGAGGTAGCCAGGGAGATGAGAGCAAAGAAGGTATTTGAAGGTTTAGGGAGATGCTAGCGAAAGTGCAGGGTGGGCAGTGAGGATAGACATGGATTTATGGTCCTGGATGGAGTTAGATGTCTGAGCTGGGTGAAGAGGGGTAGAATTATATAGGAGTATTAGCTGGGACACCAGCATTGGTCTTTGGGGACAGGTACCCTGGGAGGTCATACACGGGGTATGGGCTAAGGTTTGGGATCAGTGCTGAATACAGCTTGGTGAAAAAGGCCTAAATTGTGAATGAACTGACATTTGAATAGACTCCAGAAGGGAAGATGGCTTTTGGCCATCACTTCAGGTCATGCTTTTATAGGATGACTACAATTTTTGCTTATTTTTTAAAAACTTCCTGGAACTTCTTTATTTCATTTGGAAGGAAACTATATTCCTTACATGTAATGTCACAGTATTTGTTCTGAGAATGAATTAGATTATGTGACTTCTAGGCTGCTTTCTAAATCTGAAACTCTGTGATTCCCAAATGGTAGCAGTTCATTATATATTTAGGTAATGAATGAATGAATGACTCTGGGAAGCAAAGCTATACTAGGAATTCAAAGTGAAAGTCCTCAACATTCTGGGAATCACAAGAGAGGAACAGTATAGGAACAATCAAATCTGTTATTAATATACTCCCAATGAACCAGAGTCCTTCGGTTTGACACTCAGGTTGTTGGAACTTCTCAAGTGAATTCATTTTCCAAGTTTTGTTAAAGGTTTCTGACTCTCTCCCCTTTAGGTGGCTACACAAAAATTACCAACAAGCCCTGACTCTTATGTTTGCTATAGAGGAGATCAATAAGTACCCCAATCTGTTGCCCAACATCACCCTGGGTTTCCATCTCTACAATGCCTACCACAGTGATGCAAGAACCTTGGAGAGCTCCCTGAGGTGGCTGTCTGGGCAGGACCAGCTCATCCCTAACTACAGTTGCTGGGGGCAGGACAAGCCTGTGGCTGTCATTGGAGGAGCCACATCAGCTCTGTCTGTCCAGATGGACACCCTGCTTGAGCTCTACAGGTATCCACAGGTGAGTGATGTTGAGGCTTCTTCAGACCCCAGAGAGGAGCTATGGTGTAATGAATAGATTACTGGCCTCAGAATCAGGAGACCTCATTTAAAAATGTCACCTTTACTGCAAAGTGGCTGTGTGACTCTGGCCAAGTCCCTTTCAGCATTCCCTCTAACCAATTTTCAGACTAGAAATTTCAGAAAGGCTGTGTATTTACTTTAGTAGAAATTGTTTATGACCTAGAAATTCCTACAACAGAGATCTCATCAGTACACTTAAAAAACCTCATCATGGGAGAACGTGGGACTTCCTTTGAGCACTGCCCCTCCCCACCTTTATTGTATAGCAAGGACAAAATTAGTGTAATATGACTTCTGTCACAGGAAGGGATCCTAGAGATTTTGTAGACCTCCTTCTTCATTGTCAAGAGGAAGTCCCTGATGATCAGGGGATGAAACAGCCTCCCCAAAGCCTTAAATGAATTGATGGAAGAGCTGGGAGTAAACTCCACAAGTTTTCAATATTCCTTCACTGCTCTTAGCACTATATAACATTTTCTTCATTTCACTCTTATGTGATATGTGGTTTGTGAATGTTAATATCTTTTATTTCCCAAATAAAATTTTTCTCTTAAAAAATTAGTCAGTTAGTCTGTAACATCAAAATTTTCAGGCATCTCTCTCTCCTCTTCTCCCTTCCTTGCACTAGAGATGGCATCATTTGACAAAAATATATATATATATATGTTTTTATGAAACTATGTCTTACTTGTTTCTAGTGATCAAATTCTTTCTCTGCGGGTGGACATATACAATTCATTCTTAAAGCAATATTTGTGTTGCTGTGTATATTGTTCATTCAGTCCTCTCAGTTTGCTCATTTCATTCTTTGAAATTTCATGGAAGTCTTTCTATGATTAAAAAAAAATTAACCTGCTCATCATTTCTTATGCTACACAATCATGAGTCACAACTTGTTTATCCATTTCACAGCTAATTTGCCTCTTGTCAATGTCCAGTTCTTTGCTAGCCCAATAACAGCACCTCTAAGTGTTTTAAAATGTATAGATTCTTTTTCTTTTTCCTCATCACCTTAGGAAACAAGTCTGAGAGTGGTATTGATGACCCAAAGGGTTAGTTTTATAACTCTTTGTACACAATTCCACCTTACTCCCCCAAACAGATCAGTTCCCAATTCTACCAACATTAATAATTTTCCATACCCACTGTATTATTTCTTGTTTTCTCTTTTTAATTATTTTAACCAATCTGATCAGCATGAGATAATAGCTCAAATGATTTAGAATATTTTTCTCTATGGCTGTATAAGGCTTTGATTTCTTTGTTTCTTTATCCCAGAACTATCTGTTTATATCTTTTGACCATTTATCATCTGAAGAGTGGCTCATATCTTTAAAAATTTGACAATATTCTCTAAATATTTTAGCTATGAGACCTCTATCTGGGAAACTATTTATACAATATTTTCCCAAATTTTCTTTTTCTTCCAATATTGGTTACATTAGTTTAATTTGTACAAACCCTTTAAAATTTAATGTAATTAGTTATCCATTTTTCATCTCACAGTGTTTTCTATCCCTTGTTTATTCATAAATTCCTCTCATCTCCTAACCTTTTATTCCTCCAAATGTATTTTGTTATCATTTGTCTAGTTCAACAGAATACTTTTTTAGCAATTTAGTTGGGAATATCATTGGAAAAGTAGGTTAGTTTAGGTAAGATTGTTATTTTAACTATATTGGCTCTCCCCCTCCCCCATGAGCGATTAATATTTTTCCAGTTATTTAAATTTGAGTTTATTTTTATAAAAAAGTGTTTTATAATTATGTTCATGTGGTTCTTAGGCTTGTTTTGCAGGCATACATGAGAATATTTTATTCTGCCTATGGTAATTTTAAATGGGTTATCTTTAGCTAGCTTTGTGGGTGATATACAGGAATGCTAATGATTTATGTAGGTTTATTTTATATCCTGCAACTTTGCTAAAATTATTGATAATTTAAACTAATTTTTAATGGAATCTCCAGGATTTTCCACATATGTATTCCATCATGTCATATACTACTTTCAATAAAAAGCCTACTGACTGTTCATTTGGAAACACAAGTTTTGGGGTGCAATGGTGAGGGTATCTTTTATTTGTTGGAGAGAGTTAAGAAAGGGCAACTTAATGAGATGATTGACTTACTAATCAAAGCTTACTAACACATATTTTCACTTGCCCTTACAGGGAAGCATGGGAATACATATTTATGAAGTCATAGAAGTGATTATTCTTCTTAAAGTCTACTTTGGCTTTAACTTCAAAAGTTAGTCTCTGGAGCATGTGTTTTAGAGCCAGAGATTTGCAAAATGCGATTCAGCACAAATTTTCACCACAAAAACTTAAACTTCACTATGGATAGTTTCAAATGCTTCCCTGACTCAGAGAATTACCTAGTTATAGACAGGGAGAGAATTTGAAAGCTGATTTTGAAATGTTTACTCATAGCGCCTAATGGTATTAATGAGAGAGACCTATAAACTGTTAGTGTTAAAGTAAAAATTTAAAAACCAGCTGAATGTAAGAAAATATAGGGAACTTTCAGAAGATTGGGAATATTCCAGTGGACCAATTGAAGTACATATTTTTATGACTCAGTCTAAAATGGATTACTTCCTCAAAGTTTATTATCATCTTCAGTAACAAAGATTGGTCACTCCTAACTATTAGAGGTCTTAAGGTTTTCAAGGTTATTTTTATCTAAAAATTTGGTCTTGAATAATTTTCCTCTTGATTTTGTTCGCTTCATGTGTTAACAGTTCATACAAAGCTTCCAAATGTCTCTGAATATAACTCTTATCATTTGTTACTGAGCTATGATATTTCAATTCATTTATTTTTCCTGCCTTTTAATTTTATTTTTCAGCATTTCTATTTATTATAGATTATTTCTAACATTTTTCTTTTTAAAGTTTGACTTCCAAGTGATTTCACTTTATTCCCACTCTAACCCCAGCACTGAGAAGGCAAGCAATGTGATATCAACTATACATTGGAAATCATGCACAGCATATTTCCATATTAGCCATAATTCAAAATAATAAAGGAAGATAAAGAAAATGCAAAAATTGGCCTTCAGTTTGCACTTAAAGTTCATCATTTCTCTGTTTGGAGGTGGAGAACCTTTTTTTTTTTACCATATGTCATTTGAAATTGTCTTGGAAAATTGTATAGATGAGAGCAGCCAAGTCATCGCAGTTGATCGTCATTACAACATTGCCGTTACCGTGCTCAGTCATCTTCCAATCATTTTCATTTTACTTTGCATTAGTTTATAGGGGTTCTGCCATGATTTTCTGGAAGTACCCCATTATCATTCCTTATAGCATAATAGTGTTCCATCAAAATCATCTGTCTCAACTTGTTTAGCCACTCTGAAATTGGTGAATATTCCCTCAATTTTTAAATCTTTGTCACCATAAAATGACCTTCTATAAATATTTTTGTACATATAAGTCCTTTTCCTTTTTCATTGATCTAATTGGGATATAGATTTAGTAGTGATGTAGCTGGATCAAAGGGTATGCAAGGTCCTACAGCATTTTGGGTATAGTTCTAAATTGTCCTCCATGATGGTTGGACTAAACAGTTCATTAGCATACATATTTTCCCTCATCCCTTCTAGAATTTTTCTTTTCTTTTCATCATGAGATAGTCCCTTAGAGTTGTTTCAATGTACATTTCTCTAATCAATAGTGATTTAGAGCATTTTTATTTGATTATAGAGAGCTTTGAGTTCTTCTGACAACTACCTCCTTATATCCTTTGACCATTTATCAATTTGGAACTGTATCTTATTTTTATAAATCTGACTCGGTTCCTTTCTCAAATATTTGAGAAAGAGACTTTTGTTAGAGAAACCTGTGTAACATTTTTTTAAACCCTTACCTTCCGTTTTGGAGTCAATATTGTGTATTGGCTCCAAGGTAGAAGAGTGGTAAGGGTAGGCAATGGGGGTCAAGTGACTTGCCCAGAGTCACACAGCTGGGAAGTGGCTGAGGCCAGATTTGAACCTAGGACCTCCCATCTCTAGGCCTGACTCTCAATCCACTAAGCTACCCCCCCCATTTTTTTAATATTACTTCATTGTCTATGGTGCCTTTTAGGAAAGTATAGTTTTCCTGGTTATCTCTTTTAATTAGGCTTATCTTTGCTTTAGTTTTGCCTGAAATAATGATTGCTCTTCCTCCTCTTTTTATGTTGGTTGAAGCATAATCTAATTCTGCTCCATTACTTTATTTAAATTCTATGTCTTTATGTCTCTAGTGTGTCTGTTGTCAACGACATATTTTTGGCTCCTCATTTCTAGTACATTCTACTACCTGCTTCTCTTTTTATGGGTAAGCTCACCCCATTCACATTCATAGTTATGGTTACTATTTATTTCCCTCCTTTCTATTTTCTCCTGTTTCTTCTTCTCTTTCTCTTTTTGTCCTATCCCTTATTGCTTCTAACCATTGTCCTACTTCATTAATAATCCTGCCTTTTATAATTTTGCCTCCCCTCTTTTATTTCCTTCACCTCCTATTTCTCTATTGGGTACATTACATTTCTATATACAGCTAAGTGTTCATTTTTGTACATGTACATATATATTCTTTTCTCTTTTACTCAATTCTGGTGAAAGGGTGGTACACACATTGCCTACCACCCTCCCATTTCTTCTACTGTTTAAGCTGTTCCTTGACCACATCTTTTATGTGAGAAAAATTTCTCATTTGCCTCTCCCTTTCCCCTCCTCCAGTGCATCTCTCCTTCTCATCCTTCACATTTTTGGAGATCATTCCAACATAATCAACTCGCATCCTTGTCCTCATTCTAAGCAAACTCCCTTTAATTCCTTTTCTCTTGAGTACTTAGCACCCTTATATTATTATTATACTCTGCCAAATTTCAGCCTTGATTCACTCCTGTCATTAACCATCTTTGCTCCTATATACACGTTGCTGAAGGAAAGTGGAGAAAGGAAAACAATTCTTCTTGTTAGATCCACTATATATTTATGCTCAACAACCTCAGTGGAGCCCCCTGTAGCCATGCAGTCGTTTTCCACCAACCTTATCACTTCACTATCTCCTTCTCCTAACCTTTCCATTTCATCTCATAGTTCTGGTTCCCTTTCTCTACTTTCTCAGATGAGAATTTAGAGTCATATTTTATAGAAAAAATGAATCCACTCACTTTAATTTCCATTTTCTCCCCTTTTCCTCATCTCACAGTACCACTGACATGCCTTCTGCCATTGCTTCCTCCATTCTTGTCTCACATTAAAATATGGTGCTGCTCTTCATAAAGAAATTCCCTCCTCTTGCACAAGTATATTCCCTCCATTCTTCTTCATCAGATTGCTCATTCTCTCATTCCCCTTCTCTCTCACTTATCTTTCAATCTCTTCTTATTTATTGGCTCCTTGCCTGCTTCCCTATCAACATGCCCATGTCTCTCCCAGACTCAACAATTCCTTACTTGATCCTTCTGTGTCAGCTAACTATTGTCCTATTTCTATTCTGGTCTTTGTGGCAAAACTCCACAAGAAATCTGTCTATAATAGGTGCCTCATTGTTTTTCTCTTGCTCTCTTCTTAACTTTCTACAATCTGACTTCTCACTTCATCATTCTAATGAACCCCCCCCCCCCAAGTCTCCAGTGCTTAATTAGCTGCCAGATCCAGTGACATTTTCTCTATCCTTCATCTTCTTGATCTCTTTACAGGCTGGCATGGTTGATTACCATCTTCTCCTTTTTTACTTTCTCTCATGTAGGTTTTCAAGACACCACTCTCTCTCTCTTGATTCTCCTGCTACCTATGGGACCACTCCTCATTCTCCTTTGTTGAGTCCTTATAAAGGTCTTTTAACTGCATGTGATTCACAGCACTCTGCCCTAGATACTCTTCTGTTTTTCCTCAATATTGCTACATTATGGTGATTCCCATCTTTATTCTGATGGTCCTCAAGTCTACCTATCCTGCCTTAATCTTTTGTGTGACCACCAGTCTTTTTTTAAAAACCTGGTCCTGACTTCAGACCCATCACTTTATCTATCTTTCTCCCTCCCTCCCTCCCTCC
>NW_025370005.1:0-4040 GCF_016433145.1 Gracilinanus agilis | reverse complement strand
GCCTCTGGAGCGCGCCCATTGGTCCGCAGCACCCCAGGGTGGGCCCAGAGCCGCGCCCCCGCAGGCGACCTCAATATCAGCCAATCAGAGACGGAGCTTCCACAAAAGCCACGCCCCTCCCCTCCCCGCCTTTCCTCTCCCCCCCCACCCCTGCTACTGGCGGCCAAGCGGGCGCCGAGTCAGAGCCCTCCCGGACACGGGACTCCAGGGCCCGCCCATCGAGCTGTCAATCACAGGGACTCACCTGGACAGAGCCGAAGCCTTTCCCGCCTCCTCGCCTCAACTTCCGGGCTCTGCCCGAGGCGCCCCTCCCCCCAGGAGAACGGAGCTAGAGACTCCCGGGGTACCCTAGGACCTCTATGGTCAAATACTGTCACCTGGGGGGAATGAGGCGGTTAAAGGCCTTCTCAGCTGGGCTCCAACCCAGCTGGGCAGCCTTGTTCTCCATTAATGCCTCTCTTTACTTGCTCTTAAGTGTTCATCCATCTCCCACCTCCAAACCTTTGCCCAGGCCATGCTCTATGTTTTGGCCACATTATTACCCCTAAGAAGTCTTTGCTTCTTTCAAACCACACCCAGGGCCTCACACACATACACCCCAACCAGGCATTAGGCCATTTCCTTTGTAAAGAAAAAAAATTTTAATACCCTTAACTTCTGTCTTAGGATCAATACTAAGTATCAGGTCCAAGGCAGAAGAGCCATCAGAGCTAGGCCATGGGGATCAAGTGACTTGCCCAGGGTCACCCAGCTAGGAAGGGTCTGAAGCCATATTGGAACTCAAGACCTCCCCTCTCAGGGCCTGGCTCTAGCCTCTGAGCCATTTAGCTCCCTGCAAGGCCTTTTCCTCTTTTTCCCTGCTGCTAGACTGTCCCCTCCTCTTCCCCCCCACAATCCCTTGCAGGGACTGTGCTTAAGGGAAGTAGAGTCTCCCTCTCTCCCCTCCCCCCATCTAAGCTCCCTGAAGGCCTTGTTACAGTGCTGGGCCAGACACACTCAGGATTTCCTCTAAATGAGGGGCTTCTGGGAAAGGCTGCCAGGCCGGGGAGTGACTTGTCCAGGGTCACACAGCCATGTGTGCCAGGGAGCCACGGGCTTTTTATGTACACTTTGCCTGATTGAGGAGGGGGCCAGCTCACAGTGGAAAGAATAGAGATTTTGGAGCCTTCGGACCTGAGTTCAAATCCAGCCTCTTGTGTTATAATCTGCGTCATTTCAGGCAAAGTCAGAGAGAGAGATTTGTCCTCTGTGTCCCTCCAAGGCCTTTTCTAGCTCCCTGATTGGGAGGGGATGGGGAGGGCCTATACCAGCAGGAGCCCCAAAGGGGAAGCTTCCAGGCCCCTCTGCTAGGAATTCTGCTGGATCTTGGACACCCCCCTTCGTTTTCCTCCCAGAGGGGAGTGAGGATGGCTCTGACTTACAGGCTTGTCAGCCTCCTCCTAGATACTCCCTCCTTCCACTCCTCCTCCTGACCCAGCTCCGTCTCTGCCTCCCCCCGCTCCCCTGTCCGTCTGTCTCTCTGTCTGTCTCCCTGTCTCTGTCTGTCTCTCTGTGTCTGTGTCTGTCNGTCTGTCTCTCTGTCTGTCTCCCTGTCTCTGTCTGTCTCTCTGTGTCTGTGTCTGTCTCCCTGTCTCTGTCTGTCTGTCTCTGTCTGCCTTCCTGTTTCTCTCTGTCTGTCTCTCTGTCTGTCTCCCTGTCTCTGTCTGCCTTCCTGTTTCTCTCTGTCTGTCTCTCTGTCTGTCTCCCTGTCTCTGTCTGTCTCTCTGTGTCTGTGTCTGTCTGTCTCTCTGTGTCTGTGTCTGTCTGTCTCTCTGTCTGTCTCCCTGTCTCTGTCTGTCTCTGTCTGTCTGTCTCTGTCTGCCTCCCTGTTTCTCTCTGTGTCTGTCTCTGGCCTCCCCCTAAAGGCCTGGCGGCTCCCGTCTCCATCCGGGTGCTGCCCCCTGTCTTCTCGGGGCCTCTTTCCTTCCCCTCCGTTCCTCATTCTGCTGCTCAGGATCCCAGATCCAGCCCTGACCTCTCTCTTGAACTGCCTGGTGCTGCCTCAGCGGCGCCCTGTGGCCCAGCAGAGCTCTCCTCTCTTCCCAGCTCCCTGGCGGTGGCGCCGAGGCTCGAACCCTCGGTGGTTCCTCCTCTCCTCACTTTCCCGCGTCCCCCAAGTCCGCTCTCGGGCCAGATCTCGTGGGTTCCTGACACCGTGATGCAGACTTTCTTCTCTTGGCTCATGCTGCCCCCCCCCCCACCTGGAAACTCTGGGTGGGGGCTCCCTGCACCCTGCTCAGCCGGCCAAGGGGCTCTCCTGTACCCTGTGGCTGCTCACAAGCTGCTGTGGCTCCCTCTTGCTGGCACCCACGTCCCCTCTTTGCTCTGGAAAGCCTCCTCCTCCCTGTCCGCCTTCTTGTCTTTGAACCCTCCCTTCGGTCTTAGAAGCGACACGGAGCCTCCGTTCTGAGGCAGAAGAGCAGTCAAGGCCGAGCCGGAGGGAAGTGACCGGCCCAGGGTGCCCCAGCTGGGAAGGGTCCGAGGCCAGATTGGAACCCAGGACCTCCGCCTCCTGGCCCGGCTCTCCATCCGTGGAGCCTCTGGGCTGCCCCTAATCCGTGCTTTTTCCACTTCTTATTTCTCAGTCTGGCGCTCTGCCGTCCCTCCGGCTCCCTTCTCCACCTGGGAGAGCGTTTCCCCGTGTTGAATAGAGACTCCGTGCTGGGTCCCTCCCGGGTTCTGCTCCCAGGAGAACCTCCTCGGCTTGAAAAGGGCTCCCCAGGCCCATCGTCCCATCTCGGAGCCAGGCCTCAGCGCCTCCTCGGCCTCGGCCCCGAAGGCCCCGTTTGATCCATTCGAACCCGGGACTCCGCACTCGCAGCTGGGAGGCTCTGTGGCTGGGTGGGACCCTGTGAGCCAAGGGAGCCTGAGGGATGCTGGGAAGAAAGCCGCTCCTCCAGTTTGGGGGACCCGCGGGCAGGCGCCCTTTCCAGGGCTCACACGGGACATCTCGGGGAGCCGGGGAGCCCCTCCTTCTCTGCCTCAGCCGGCTCCTCAGCTGTCCCCACGATGCTGCGGCTCAGACATTCCTCAAGATTCCTGCCTGGTCTGAAAAAATCCCTGGAACGTCTGTTTTTCCCACAGGAGACACGGAGATGTTGGAAAACAGATACGGCCCGGGGAGGGGGGGAGGCCCCGGAATGGCACGCCTTCTCCCCAGCCGGCGCCCAGAGCTGAAGGGCTCCTCTGTCTTCCCAGAATCCTTGTGGGCGGCACCGGGGCTCTGCCAGCCCAGCAGCCCCCCAGGGAGGGAGGGAGTGGGATTCATTCATTCCCTCGAACTCGCTTCCCATCTGTAAAATGGGACAGCAAGGCCTGCCCTGACCAGAGAGCAGGTCTGCCCCGCCTTCCAGATAATGGAGCCACCAGGATTCGGGGGGGTGGGGAACGGAGGGAGGACGTGTGACCCCAGGAAAGGATCCCCAAGAGTTCTTGCAGGGAGCCTGGCCAGACGGACCACCCCCGGGCGGCCTCTTCCCATAAGGCAACACGGGAGGGTCCCCACCAGGCCCCGGCAAGGCGCCGTTCTCTCCCCCAGCCAGGAATCACTCAGCAGCCCTTAGAACGGGGGTGTCGGGGCAGGGAGGGGGCCTAGAATCCAGGGAATAGTGGGTGATGGAGAGGGAGAAACTACAGAAATGAGAAGGTCCCAGTGGGGAGGAACTTTTGAACCCCTAAGCTAAGCCTCTTGTTTTCTAGAAGGCTAAACTGAGGCCCGGAGAGGGTGACAGAGGCCAGGCTGAGCTCTCGCCCTGCGCTCCCTCCTGGGCTTACAGGCTGCCACGATCCTTCATGTCACTGCCAGCAGCTGTCACGGCAGCGACATACGGGACAGACGGGGTACACGTGTGCAGAGCCGGGCTGGAGCCCACGATGGGGAGACGGAGGCTGGAGAGCACAAGGGGGTCCTTCCATGATAGCCCTGCTGGGCATAATAGCCCAGCGCTGTCTTCCTCTGTCCTGAGGTCCCCCCTCCCAGCTCTGAGCCCCATCCTAAGGCC
>NW_025370004.1:4336-4621 GCF_016433145.1 Gracilinanus agilis | reverse complement strand
TTGTAAGATTTTTTCTTTTGCTTGGAAACTCTTGAATTTTGCAATGATATTTCTTGGTGTTTTCCTTTCTTGATCGAATGCCGCAGGTGTTCTATGAATCCTTTCAATGTCTATATTGCCCTCTTGTTGTAGGACTTCAGGGCAATTTTGCTGAATTATTTCTGTTAGTATAGAGTCCAGGTTTTTATTAATTTCTGGTTTTTCTGGAAGACCAATTATTCTCAAATTGTCTCTTCTAGACCGGTTTTCTTGGTCTGTCACTCTCTCATTGAGATATTTCATGTT
>NW_025370004.1:0-4239 GCF_016433145.1 Gracilinanus agilis | reverse complement strand
TGATTTTCGGCCATAATCTTCTGGTAATCGGCCATAATCTTTTGATTTTCGGCCATAATCTTCTTGTTTTCGGCCATAATCTTCTGGTATTCCTTTTCAATCTGGTCATTTCTTGTGTTCAATTTGCTTATCAGTTCATTTGGTTTCTGAGCCTCGCTTTCCAGTTGCAAGATTCTACCTTTTAAGCTGTTATTTTCTTGCCAGATCTCTTCCATTTTCCTCAAAATCTCAGATTTGAACTCTTCCATAGGTTGTGAGGAGTTTTCCTTATTTGGGGAGGGTCTGGATGGTTGTTTGTTCTCCTCCTCTGTTTGCTCGGTTGTCTGGATTTTCTCTGTGTAGAAGCTGTCGAGTGTTAAAGACTTCTTTTTTTTGTTATTATTCTTTCTCTTCTGAATTTCCTGTAACTGGTTAGCCATCATTAGCCCAGCAGCTTCTCAGGTTTATCCTCGCTCTCAGTGTCTGTCTGAGATCTATTGGCTCCTGAGGACTGAGATCTAGTTTTTTCCAAGGTCAAGCCCCCTGGTGGATTCCCTTGCTTGAACCTCTGCAGGAGGTTTCTTTACAAGTCTCAGGGCGCTACTTCCACAGTCGTATACCCGTCTGCACTGGTTCCCCACTTAGGCTTTAGTTCCTGGTTGTGTTTACCTCCACCCACGCCTGCCTCTGCTCAGCCGGCGCTCCGCTCCCAGCATCCGCTCCCGCACGCGCTCAGATTTCGCGTGAGTTCTTGACTTAATGGGGTCCTAAGTCTTGCTGCTCTCAGGAACAGGTCCCGGAGCTGCTGATGACTCGATGGGTGCCCCAAACTTGCTCTATTTCTTTTTAGCTGGGTTCAGAGCTATAGGAGAGTGTGGAGGGGGTGGGGGTGGGGCGGTTGCTCAGCTTGCGCTTGAGTGAGAGCCCTTTTTAGCTTGGAAATGTCTCGATTCCACGTACCTTCCACGCTGTGTCCTGTTGTGGGGTTCCTCCGTTCGTCTGGACTTGTTTTTATGTCCCCTTGAGGAGTTTTGTGTGTTTCGGTCAGGAGAGGTTTAGAGCTGCTTCTTACTCTGCCGCCATCTTAACCCGGAAGCCTTTACATGTAATTTTTAAAAAATAAAATATTCAAAGAAAAGAATTTCTTGTGAGGCCATGTCAAAACTCCTCTGTTTGCATCTGAGCATCCAGGATTACAGGAAAATTACAAAGGCAGCCTTTCAGTCCCTCAACAACAGCCGATGAAAGTTTTTATAGGGTTTGAAAATTAACTAGAACCAGGGATAGCCCAAGACAGTGGTTGACTTTAATTTTAATAAGGTGGTTCAGTGGATTGAGAGCCAGGCCTAGAGATGAGAAGTCCTGAGTTCCAATCTGAACTCAGACACATCTTAGCTGTGTGTTCTGCCTTAGCGCCAATACACAGAATTTAGTATTGATTCTAAGACAGGAGGTTTAAAAAAAAGAAACTGCAAGTCCATATTATGTTCTAGATATTCTCCATTCACTTTGCTCCGCCAGTGTGGCTGGGGAAAGTGAGCCTGAGCCACGGGGGGTGTCTGAAGGGAACTGCGACGCTCTGGGGCAGCCACCCGAGCCACCAGCGAGCACCCAGGTCAGGGTCTTTGCTGTCGCTGCCTGGATACCTTATCAGAAGAGGGTGCCAACTGCCAAGGACCCCGAAGGTCGGTGAAACGCGGAGGCCATCTGTCTTTCTGTCTTCTCTCCTTTTGTTCCCACCCAGGCGGCGACCCTGGTAAGGCCCCACAGCAAGCTCCAGATGTAGAGGGTGCCGTGCCCGGGGCAGGGGCAGCTTTCCTCACTTATTAAGCGTCACCAGACAGTCTCTTTACAGCCTCCGCTCGTTCTCACACTGCCCGACCGGCAAAGCCACCTCGCCCTCGCCAGCCACGCCGGGATGGGCTCTCCATTTCCAGGCTGGGGACAAGAGAGGCCCTTAGCCCGGGTCGGGGCTCTTCTCAGGTAGGGCAGCAGACGGCACTTGGGCTCAGGAAGCTCTTGGAGCAAAAGACGAGCCAGGCCTCCCTGAGAGACTCTGCCCAGGTCAGGGGGAGCAGTGTAAGAGGGCTAGCTTGGGCGTCAGGAGACCTGGGTTCAAATTCCAGCTCTGCCCCCCCTTACTACCCTAACCTTGGGCAAGTTACCCACTTCCCTCGTTTGTAATGAAGTGGCTGGCCCGGGTGGCCTGAGGGTCCTTCCAGCACAAATGCCCTCACCTTCTGGAAGAAACCCGCCCCGAGTGAGTCTCGAGCAGGCATAGCCTATGAGCCCACCTGGATCCTACCTTCTTCTAATTTGGGGGGGTTGGGGTACTGCAGGTATCTTTTATCTAGTTTAATATGTTACCTTGGAGGGAGGGAGGGAGGGAGGGAAGGTTTCCCTGGGATAATGGAGGTCATCATCACAGTGACTCCCCCCAATCACTCCTGCCTCTGATTAAGAAATTAGGAGGTCCTGGGTTCAAATCTGGCCTCAGACACTTCCCAGCTGTGTGACCCTGGGCAAGTCACTTGACCCCCATTGCCCACCCTCACCAATACACAGTATTGACTCCAAGATGGAAGGTGAGGGTTTAAAAAAAAAAAAAAGAAATTGGAAGACTTCACTTTGCCCATTTGCAGTACAGGCTGTGGCTTAGGACCAGCCCTGGGATGACTCGCATCATCACCCTCTGCTCAGGCTTAGCACCAGAGAGGAGCCGGGAGAGAAGCCTGAGGCGCTCTGAGGTTCAAGGGACCTTCCACCGTCACACGGCTGGTAAGCAGCAGAGCCTGGCTTGGCACGGTGGTCTTTGAACCCCAAAGCCCGGCTTCTCTCCACCAGGGCACAGCGGGGGGAGGGGGCCGCCATGACCCAGTGCTGGGCAGCAGGAAGCCAAACCGGAGCTCCAGGGGCCAGGAGGAAGGTGAGTGAGCAGCCCCCGAGCCGGGCTCCGGGGCTCCGGAAGACTGTGGGCCGGCGAGTCCCCGAGGCCGGGCAGCAGCAGTCCCCAGCGGCGGCCTCAGCAGTCGCCACTGTCGGGCAGGGTCTTGTAGGGGTTCAGGATGCCTTTGGGGTCCAGCATGGCCTTGAGCCGCCGCATGAGGACGACGGCTTCGCGTGCTTTGCTGTAGCCAATGAAGTCCTTCTTCTTGAAGCCCAGCCCGTGCTCAGCGCTGATGCTCCCCTGGTGCCGGGCGGTCCACTCGTACACGTAGGGCTCGATGGCCTCCAGGAGGGAAGAGCTGTAGGCCTCGGCTGTGACATTTAAGTGCAGGTTGCCGTCTCCTGGAGGAACAGAACGCGATTGGATCAGACTCGGCCACAGGCCCATAGGTCATGGCAGACAGAGATGATGGGGCAGCGAGGTGTGTGCGGCGGACAGAGCGGCTGGCCTGGGCTCTGGAAGGCCTGGGTTCAAATCCGGCCTCGGTCACTGTCTAGCTGGGCGACCCTGGGCAAGTCACCAGCCAGTGGCGAGGCCGTCCTACTCTCCTGCCGTGGAACAGATCCCTGGCACGGCTTCTAAGGTGGGAGACACAAACAGACGGAGACCGAGCCTGGGTGGCGGCTTTATGGGGAGCCCAGGGAGGGCCTCGCCTTGACCAGACCCGACAGGCCGAGCTTTGTAGCTCTGGATAAAGCCTCGGGCCAGGCCTGGCCGCTTTCTGTGGGATTCATGGCAGCGTCGGCCCGGGGAAAGGAGCTGAGCAAATCCCAGCCCTGCCGACGCAGGTTTGGGGCCTCCATGTTTCCTTTCATTTATTGGTGGCCGAGTCACGTCCGACTCTTCGTGACTCCATTTGGGGTTTTCCTGACAGACGCTGGAGCGGTCGGCCATTTCCTTCTCCACCTCAATCTACAGATGAGGAAACTGAGGCAGGCAGAATGAAGTGACTTTCCCAAGGTCACACGGCTAGTAAGTGACTAAGGCTGAATTTGAATTCAGGAAGGTGCGTCTTCCTGACTCCAGGCTGGGCGCTCCCTCCACTGGGCACCCGGCGGCCCGATTCTCATGGGCAGGACGGATCCCTGACCCCATCTGACAGGCCAGTGACCTGGGGATCGGCTCTGAGAAGTGGGGCCCTCCCAGTGCAAAGCGACCCCCCTGGACTTGCTTCTTTAAGCTCTGTCTGGGCTCCTCCATGCCATGCCCAGGCCAGCATCGACTGGGGGAGCCGTCTGGGCTGCCCGAGGCACCTCCTGGTACCTTCTCTCCCCCCCCAGGTCCTGGCTGGGGCTTCCCCGCACCCCCCCCAT
>NW_025370003.1:0-3090 GCF_016433145.1 Gracilinanus agilis | reverse complement strand
CTCCTATGTCTTCCATGTCTCTCTCTTTCTTTGTCTTTCCCTGTTTCTCTCTCTAGGTTTCTCTCTCCATATCTATTGCTTTCTCTCTCTCTGTCTCTCTGACTCTTCGCCTCTCTCTGTCTGTCTCTTTCTATCTCTCTGTTTTCTCTCTCTCTCTTTCTCTCTCTCTGTCTCTCTGTCTCTCTCTGTCTGTCTCTCTCTGTCTCTCTGTCTCTGTCTCTGTCTCTCTCTCTCTCTCTCTCTCTCTCTCTCTCTCTCTCTCTCTCTCTCTCTNTCTCTCTCTCTCTCTCTCTCTCTCTCTCTCTCTCTCTCTCTCTCTCTCTCTCTGCTTTTGTCTGTCTCTCACTGCTTAGTAGTTTAAGTTAAAATCTTATCTTGCTCCCATGTGAAAAACTCATTTACTTTTGTGTATACTTTGGTAGATTCTAGTTTGTAGAATTCCAATTTCTGTTTGCTTTTTTTGGATTGAATAAATGGGTTTCCTTACAATCGATATTAGTGATGGTTTTTTGTGTAACTAGCATGTGGTAGGAAAGCTCTATAATCTGGCAAAAGGTAACTAAGAGTGATCAGGGAAATAGCTTTTGTTCTGAACCCCTAAACATCTCACCCCTAGACTAGAGATAATGGAAAAGTAGAAGAATAGATATAATTCTAACCTGATAGAAGAGATCACTGAACTTCCAGTACTCCTGAATCCTAACCTCCCCTTCCTCCTATCCAGCCCCACCCTGGCAAGGCATCTAGATGTCTAAGCATAGCCCTCCTCCTACTTTCTGCAAAGGTGATGCAAGTATTGGATTATATCAGTCCACACAATATATAAGCTATAGCTATCCATTTTGACAGCATGTATACATATATCTTACAGTTATAAGTAAGTTATAACTCCCTGGTAGGGACTGAATCAGAGATATATTAGGAAAAGTAAAGGGGGCTGCTAGATTGTTCAGTGGATTGAGAGCCAGTCTTAGAAATGGGAGGTCCTGGGTTCAAATTTGGCCTCAGACATTTCTTAACTATGTGACCCTGGGCAAGTCACTTAACGCCTATTGCCTAGCCCTTACCACACTATTGTCTGTGTATCCAATACATGGATTCTAAAATGGAAGGTAAGAGTTTTTAAAATAAAAGTAAGTAATATAAAACAAAAGATATGAATAAATTTTAAAAAGTATAATTTAGAGCTAGCCAGAACCTGTGATCTTCCAGTCTTAGGTTATATTGGATCTTCTAATTCAATCAGGACCAGGGAGCTTAATTAACTTACCTGAGGCCACACCCATTCTAACTAGCAGAGACAAAATTTTAACCCAGGTTCTCTGGATCTAAATCTTTCCAGAACAATTGATCTCTCTTACAAAGATTAAGAGTATGGGTCAGTTATCAGAGTGGGTATAGGAGTCACTGAATCAGTGTTACTGAATAACAGTTTCATTGTTCAAGCATTCAGGATCACTGGATGGATCACCTCCCCAACTCCATCAGAATAATTGTGAAGCTGAGTCCTAGAGAAGGTGGGCATCCAGATGGTGAAGACAACTGATTCTTTTGAGGGAAATCAACCACTGGTATGGGAAGATGCATCTGGCAAATATCTGGCACATAAACACCTGGTTCTGTGCCATCTGTGAAAATAACATGGAAACATCCTTCAGTGACCAAGATGGCAGACCTCATGGGACTGACTTTGAAGAGTCCAAGAGGCCAAGGTCACGTAGGGAACAGTGACATGAAGAAGGGTAGCAGAGGAATTCCACAGGGAGATAGGCATAAGAATGAATGCAGAATTTTGAGAATGAACAAGAGAGTCAAAGTCACCATTAAGAGATCTCTCATTAAATAATTATTTTGCAAAGTACTAAGAAGAATACAGAGAAAAATAAAATAAAACTCCAAACATATTTCTGGTGTTTCACTAGAGATGTTGTATAGGATAATCCATATTCATCTATCCAAACTGAGTAGAATTTCCCTTCCTGAAGAGTAATAATCGCTCACCTGGATGAAGAAGGAAGTCAGACATTCCCTCATTCTGTTACTATGGTCTATAGGGGGAGAGTCAGCACAAAGTCTACGGGAAGAAGCCAAACAGCTAATGACGAACCCAGGCAGCACTGAGGCTAAGGAAGGCAATGGAATTATCTGCAGCTGGACTATATTGTATTATTTGTCTCTACTCTTATGACTTCTGATGTTGGGCAAATAATTACCCTTAGAAGATTGAGCCAAATGACTTCTCAGGTCCCTCTAGAATTTAAATTTATGCTCCCACAGCAAAAGAAATCTGACTCCAAATTGGTCCCAACCCTATCATTTTACTGATAAAGGAATTGATAGGACTTACTCAGAGTCATACAGGAAGTAAACACCAGAATTAAAATTCAAACCCAGGTCTTTAGACAACAAAACCAGAATGATTCTCATTTCCACAGGAATGGGTAGTATATAATTATATAATATTATCTATAAATAATATAGAATATGATATATAACATATTAAATAATTATAATATTGTTTACACATTCAGGATACTGATTCTGCCTGGAATAGAAGCAGCATGTACCAAGACCCAGGGAGTAGATAGTAAATTATGGTATAGTATAGTATAGTATAGTATAGTATAGTATAGTATAGCATAGCACAGCATAGTATATTATATTGTGTTGTTAGGTTATATTATATTACATATAGACTATAAAATATGATATATTATATATGACATAATATATTATATAATTATAATATTGTTTACACATCTAGGATATCAATTCTGCCTGGAATAGAAGAAGCATGCTCCAAGACCCAGGGAGTAGGTAGTAAATATTGTATTTTATTATATAGAGAGAGAATTTTATATATGATATATATATTTTATAATTATAATATTGTTTACACACCCAGGATACTAATTCTGCCTGGAATAGAAGCATGCTCCAAAGCCCAGGGAGTGCGTAGTAAATAATATTATAATTATATATATCACATCACATATATAATTATATATAGACATCCAGGATACTGATTCTGCCTAGAATAGAAGAAACATGCTTCAAAATCCAAGGAGTGGGTAGTAAATAATATTATAT
>NW_025370002.1:0-5375 GCF_016433145.1 Gracilinanus agilis | reverse complement strand
GAGAGAGAGAGAGAGAGAGAGAGAGAGAGAGAGAGAGAGAATTACTCCAGCATGATCCAAACAAGGCAGGGCTTCAGAGGCCCCAGCAAAGGGGCCTACAGAGGTTAATTAAGCAAGGCTTCTAGCCATGAGACCTCCTCCAAGATGAGGCTAGTGCCTCCAGAAAGCACAAAATACAAAATTTGGAGAATCATATTATTTAATTTCCAATTAGTTTTTGGTTTGCCTTCCATGTATCCTTGCTAATAACTATTTTTATTGCATTATGATCTGGTAAGGTTTGTAACATCAATTTCTGATAAGAAAAATGGAGAATAGAATGAGCTACACCCAACCATTTTAGAATTTAGAACTAAACCGGATGCCATGAGGCAGAGGGCAAAAAGCAGTTGCTGCCAGGACTATAAAAGGCAGAGACTGGGTTAGGGGGCTCTCTCACTCCTGAGAAAGGGACCCAAATGGCTGGGTGGGTAGGCCAATCAACCTGCTTAGGTTACCTGCATCCTATTCCACTAATTACCACATCCTCAACTTCTGAACAGAGCTGTGCCTTACATCAATTATTTTACATCAAGGAAGAACACCATCAATCCTCAACTGACCTGGTCAGGACCAAAGGTGCCTGACCTGGCCAGAGTACCACAGAGAGGGAAACCTCTTCAGCAGACATTTTCAACTTGATTATTTCTTTGAGTGACAAAGCTGATCATCAGTAATCTATTGTAGTTTCCCAACACTTTCTTCCTTCAACCTTGACCTTTCCCCTGAGTTCATTACAATTAAATCTTTAAGCTTACTTAAGTGAATGCTGTTACTATCCTAAAGATCATTTCTAGGATCTAAGGGGAAGGGATTGCTCAAACAAAATCATATCCCAGTCGCAGGTGTTATCCATCAAGCTAAATTCAGGATAAGGACTCAGAGAAGCTGTGTGATTCAATTCACAACTATCACAAGAACACTTAGTCCTGGGCACTGTTTGGTGGGAGGTGAGTGTACAGCTGAGCTTCACATACTTTGTGGGAGCCAGTGTTCACGATCACAACTTAGTGTCCACCTAAGCTTCCCACCCTCACTCAGCTTATGTCCTTAGACCATCAGAGGACCTTGGGCCATTTCTCTATCAGGCCCTGTTCAGTATCACCATACCATCCATTAACAGGTTGCATTTATTATTTCTGCTTTTTTGCATTTGTTTACCACGTTTCTATGCCCTAGTACATGGTCAATCTTTGTGAATGTTCCATGTGCTGCTGAAAAGAAAGTATATTCCTTTCTGTCCCTATTTATTTTTCTCCATAAATCTATCAACTTTAATTTTTCTAGGATTTCATTCACCTATCTTATCTCTTTCTTATTTATTTTTTGGTTTGATTTATCTAGATCTGATAGGGGAAGGTTGAGGTCAACCACTAGTATAGTTTTGCTATCTATTTCATTCTTGAGCTCCACTAGTTTCTCCTTTAGAAATTTTAATGCTATACCATTTGGTGCATACATGTTGAGTAATGATATTTCTTCATTGTTTATATTGCCTTTTATCAGGATGTAATTACCTTCCCTGTCTATTTAACCAGATCTATTTTTACTTTGGCTCTGTCAGAAATCATGATTACAAATCCTGCCTTCTTTTTCTCAGTTGAAGCCCAATAGATTTTGCTCCAGCCTTTCATTTTTACTCTATGTATGTCTGCCTGTCTCATGTGTGTTTCTTGTTGGCAACATATGGTAGGATTTTGGTTTCTAATCTAATAATTTGGTTCTATTTTATGGGCGAGTTCATCCCATTCACATTCAGAGTTATAATTATCAACTGTGTATTCCCAGACATTTTGATTCTTTCTCCTTGTCCTGCCTTTTCTTCTTTCACTATTTCCTTCTATATCAGTGTTTTGTTTTTAATCAGTTCCCCTGATCCCCTCCCTTATTGTACTTCACTTTCTCCCCCTCTCCCTTCTTATTCCCCTCTTATTCTTCTTTAGGAACTTTTTAAGCTACCCTCCCTACCCTCCACCCTCTCCCTCCCTAGTGTTGCTACCCTCCCCATTAGTCCTTTTGTTAACCTCTACTTCTCTGTAGGTGGGAATCAATTCTATGCCTCAATGGATCTGATTGTTCTTCCCTCTTTAAGTTGATTTCAATGCACTTAAGTATTAAATATTTCCTCTCTCCAGCCCTCTTTACCCTTCCAGTGTATTGATCTTCTCCCCTGTTCGCCGCATGCGCTTCTTTATGGTATACAAATTTACTCCATTTTGTCTGTTTTCCCATTTTTCTTAATATTATCTCCCTTTTTTCCCCTCTAGTTTTATATATATATCCATTTTATCCTATACAGTATGTCACTGTTCCCTCTAAGTAAACCTCTTTTAGTTAACCTATTAATAAAAACAATTTTTAATATTTACCAATATCTTCTTTTCTTCTAGGAATACAAATCAATTAAACTTATTGGATCCCTTAAAGAAAATATTTTTTTCTTTCTTTTTTCTTTTTTTTCCTCATTCTCTTAATTACCTTATGGTGAATCTCTTGAGTTCTGTGTTTGGGCAGCAAACTCTCTGTTTAAGTCTGTTTTTTTTCTTTATGAATGATTAGAAGTCTTCAATTTTATTGAATGACTATACTTTCCCCTGCAAAAATATAGTCAGTTTTGCTGGATAATTGATTCTTGGTTGTAGGCCCAGTTCTCTTGCTTTCCAGAATATCGTATTCCATGCCTTCCAATCCTTCAATGTACATGCAGCCAGATCCTGTGTTATCCTAACTATGGTTTCCTGGTATCTGAATGACTTCTTCTTAGCAGTTTATAATATTTTTTCCTTGGTCTGGTAGTTTTTGAATTTGGCTATAATATTCCTAGAAGTTGTCAGTTGTGGATTAAATTTAGGAGGTGATCTGTGGATTCTTTCAATTTCCACTTTTCTCTCTTGTTCGAGAATATCAGGGTAGTTTTCTTGGATAATTTCCTATAGGATGATGTCCAACCTTTTTCTTTTGTCATCATGTTCTAGTAGACCAATAATTCTTAAATTGTCTCTTCGAGATCTGTTCTCCATATCTTTGGTTTGTTGTGAGGAAGATTAGATTCGTTAGTAATTAAGAATTAAGGTGTACCTAGCAGGAAGGAGCTGGAGCTGGGAATTCCATGATAAAATGAAGGAGCAGGAAGAAGTGACTTGTGCTCTGAGAGGGACTCCATTAGGGGTTAGCACAAACTGTGGTTAACCCTGGGAGATCTCAGAGTAAAGGACACCCTGCATCCTGATTTTCCCTGGGATCCTGTGCGGTGGTGGCATCTAGCAAAGAGGATAAGATCTACAGTGCAGTTCCAAGGGAAGAGGAGAAGTTTGGGATCTGGTGGACAATGTCTCAAGTATACCCTCTCTACTTGGTACCTGAGACCACCTTGGCTCTTGCCATCCAGATATCATCGGTGGATTACAGTGAGAACCCCAAAGCCACATCAGCCCTTAGCTGTGCTGCTCAGCCTGGCAGGTCCAGGTCTGAGGCAATTACCCAGAGACTCAATTACTGCCCTGCCTGCATAGATCTTTAGATTAGAGTAGAAATAAATCCTCCCTTTTCCCTGTGGGTTTTGTCATCAGGTTTTAAGGTTTTAGAGTAGACATCCCTATCCCATCTTTTAGTTAACATAATTAAAGTTGTTATAACCTTTACCTTGCCTGTTGGATTCAAAGCCTCTGGCCCAGGGGTGGCAGTTGGTCAACAGTCCCTTTGTCAGTTAGGAGCAGCTTAGCTGCTCTGGTCTCCCAACCTGGTCTAGTCTCTCCAACAACCCAGTGCATGTGTACCCACAATCATTTGGACTTAATGTTAATTATAATGATGTTATAATAACATCACTGGTGTCTCCTTTATTTATCTATTTTTCTACAGGTTGAATAATGAGGTATTTCATATTCTCAAATTTTTCATTTTTTTCATTTTGTTTTATATATTCTTGCTGCCTTGTGAAGTCATTTGCTTCTTGTTGTTAAGTTCTATTTTTTAAAGACTGAATTTCATCCCTGGCTTTTTGGTCATCCTTCTCCTTCTGGTCTGATTTTCTTTGTATATCATCTTTTGCCTTCTTTGCTTCATTTTCGAGCTGGTCAATTTTGGCATTTAAAACTTCATTTTCTTATTGGGTTCATGTATTTCCTTTTTCAAATTGTCTTCAGCCTCTCTTGACTGCCTTTTGAGTTCCTGAAGTTCTTGAGTTAGTTGAATTTTGAGATCTTCCAAAGCCTGTGTCCAATTCACTGGAGCTTTCCAATTTTCTTCTATTTCATTTGCTCTTTTTTTGCTTCCTGGAAAGAAGCTGTCAATTGTCATTTCTTTTCTCTTTTTCTGTTGTTTACTCATCTTGTTTCCTTCTCTGTTCTGCTGGTTTAAGCAGATGGATTTAATGAGCTTTGATGAAAGATCTTCCCCTAGCTGGCAATGGAGGTTTGTAGTTATGTTCTCTGCAGTCTATGGGGGAGGGGTGTTGGACTTTCTCTGCCCTCTGAAGACTTCTTGTCTTTCCAATTGATGGTGTTAAGCCTGGACTGGATTAGTCTGTATTGTTTAATGTGCCATGAGGCTAAGAGAGAGAAAGAGAGAGAGAGAGAGAGAGAGAGAGAGAGAGAGAGAGAGAGAGAGAGAGAGAGAGAGAGAGAGAGAATGGAGTGTTTTTGCTGAACTGTCCAGCAGTAGGGTCCCCNAAGAGAGAGAGAGAGAGAGAGAGAGAGAGAGAGAGAGAGAGAGAGAGAGAGAGAGAGAGAGAGAGAGAGAGAGAATGGAGTGTTTTTGCTGAACTGTCCAGCAGTAGGGTCCCCCTTCTCTGTCCTGTTAGACCTGGTTTTATTTCCTCTTGAAGCGCTCTGTTCTCTATCTCGGTGTGGTAAATCAAGTAGGTCTGAAGTTTTGCTCCATCTAAGCCATCATCTTCCGAGCATTTTCGCTGTGTTTCTCTGGCTTTCTCCTCTCACCACCTCACTGGTGCCTGTGTTCAACTCCCCGAGTCTGGTGCCAACAAGGCCCTTTCTCTGGCCCAGTGTGCCAGCCCAGAGATTTCAGGGGCCACTGGAGACTCCACACAGCCCATGGGGGAGGGGTCCTAGGATTCCCCTTCTATACCCTCAGACCCAACATTTCAAGGATTCAAACCTTTTCCTTGATATACCTCTTGAGCTGTCCAGCAGTAGGATCCCTTGCTCTGTCCTGCTATTAGATTTGGTCCTCTTTCTTCCCAAAGTGCTTTGTTTTCTATCTCAGTGTGGAAAAGGTGTGGAGGTCTTAAGATTTGCTTTGTCCGTCTAAGCCACCATCTTCCCAAAATTCCCCAAATTGCTTTCTATAAGAGTTGAGCCTATATATATATATATATA
>NW_025370001.1:0-8566 GCF_016433145.1 Gracilinanus agilis | reverse complement strand
CTGCCTCTCTCCCCTGCCTCTCTCTCTGTCTGTCTCTGTCTGTCTTTCTATCTGTCTGTCTGTCTTTGTCTCTGTCTCTCTTTCTCTCAGAGTATATTCTATTGCAAAATCTCTTTTTATCTAAGCTATTACTTTTTTTGGTAAAATATAATCAGTTAATCTCATTGTAGTAGTGGTTCTCACCTTTAAGTCTCAGTGATACCTATGAGATTAAATTTTCCTTCTTGTATCAGATCCTCTAGTTTACCTTGTTTTCTTCTAATATCTTGATTATTGTCACATATTTTGTGAATGTCAGTGGAATTATTTTGGACTTAAATCTTCTGATCTATAATAGCAACCTCTGAGAAGAAGATGGAGATCAACTTAAGTGACAACTGACAGTTATGGAATTTACCCAGATGGCAGGAGCCAAGGGGCAAGAGACATTTGCTACCACCACTATAAAAGCCCAGGAGCTGATCCTTTCAAGGATCTCAATCTTGAGAACAGAGACCCAGGTAGTGGGTGGTTAGGCCTACTGAACTGCACTAGCACTTGTATCCTATTGCTTTGAGTATTAATTCATCAGTTGCTTAATAGGGCTGAGAGATATATATCAAACATCTAATCATCAGGAAGAATTTCATCAAACCTCACTTCACCTGGTCAAGGCCACAGCCTGGCCTGACCAGGGCCTGAGGGGAAGAAGGGATCTCTCCAGCCAGCTGCCAACTTGATTAACAAGTAGTTAGCTAACTTTAGCACCTATAGGCTAGCATAGCCATCCCCACACCATCTTCCTTATCCTTGATCCTACCCCTTGAGTTATTACAATTAAATCCTTGAACTTATTCAGGTGAAGATTGTTATTATTCCAAAGATCAGCTAATAGTCTTGCATCTAAGGGGAAAGGGAATACTTTAGCTAAGCTGCAGTCATTCATGTTGTCCAACCTCATTAATAATTAGTCTCACCCTAACCATTCATCCATTAATCCAGCTCCAAGCCAAATCAACCAAAGACACTGTGAGTCAGCTCAAAGATTCTCACTCACCGCTTAAGCTGGGCCACTGTAGGTGGGACTGATGCTCAGCTGAGTAATAAATGTTGGTGGGACCTGGTGTTCATTATCAATCTTTGGTGTTCACCTAGGCTTCCCATCCTTACTCCGTTAGGTCCTTATGCCATCTGAGGATCTTGGGCCATCTCTTTATCAGGCCCAAACACAGAAGCACCATACCTCATGTAACAGATCTGTACTCCATTGTTCTTTCCAATATATTTCACTGACAACCTCACAGCTAGATGGTGTAGTGGATATACTATTTCCCCCAGCTCAGTCATTAGGAAGAACATAGGTCAAGTCCAGCCTCAAATATATTCTTGCTATATAACCTTAGAAAGTAGCTTAACCTCTGACCGTATCAGTTTTCTCATGTGTAAAAGGGTTATAATAATGGCACCTACCTCACTGGATTGTTTATTGTGAAGACAAAATGTGATAGCATTTGTGGAGCACTTCGCAATGCATAATGCACTTGATAAAAAGTGATTATTGTTGCTGTTGTTACTCCTATACCTTTCTTCTATTGTAACTCCATTAAAGTTTGGATATGAGAGTTTACTAAAATAAAGCATATTAAGCCCAGAGATGTTACATTTCTTCATCATGCACCTTAATCTGAACATTGAACTTATAATTCCTCTTCAGATCTGTGACCTTCTTAAATTCAAATTTTAAACAAATGCACACACATTTGCTAGTATGTGCAATTTTTTTGTAAAGTCAATAGCAAGTTTAAATTGGCAAAAATAAATTCAATCTGAATAAAACTGTAATTTAATTTAACAGCACTGGGGATAGAAACAGATGTTTTCAATACTACCTGCTAATACTGACTTTATAATACATCATTATACTTCAGTGAGTATAGAGTGCATAATCATGGAGTATATAATGCATTTCTCTCCTATAACATAGAAAAGTTATAATTCATTTTCCCCCTTTTATAACATACTTACATCATAGCATTCTTCTCCTTTGTGTGCATGTGCATAAATGTTTTATATCAATATTTCTAAATAGGAGGTAAATGATGCTTTCAATGGCTATGACTTTTCATCAAAATGAGATAATATACATGTGTGTATGTTCACATATATGGTATTTTGCAAATCTTAAAGCACTGAATGAATGTGAATATTTAATCAAATTCAGTAATTTTTCATTAAAGAAGAAAATAGCAGAAAATTGGGCTGGTAATTTTGTTTGATCTGCCTTGATCTTTAATGTTGAACATACTTTTCCCAAATCCATTCATCATCAATGCTTTTCTCCAGTCCCCGTCATGTTAACCTTCCCTTCTTGTCCTTTATATTTGAAAACTTGTCATTTTGAAGTAGAGTCAGACTGTCCTCTGTTTCACTACAAGGGTAGGAGCAATGAGTGAAATTTGTACAGTCAGAGTTTTACTTAGAATAACAATTATCCAAAGGTAGAATGAGGAGCTTTAGGAGAAATATGGTGAATTAATTTATTACTAATTTATCCCAGGTCTTTGAATGAAGACTACTGAATGGGAATATTATAAATACAGTTCAAGGTTTCCTTTATTTTATAGGCATTAAATAAGATAATCTTTAAAGTCCTTCCTAGTCCTAAGTCAAAAAAGTCTATGTTCTTCCCTTATGTCCTCTCTTGGCAAAAAAAAAAAATAAGATAAAAACCAAAATTAACGCATTTCAAGAAAGACTGGTTAGAAGTCATTGATTATATGGAGTGATTAGAAACTTGGTTTCCATGTGATGTTTCTGCTCCTGTTGGGACATTCTACTACTTTTGATATGAATATTCTTTTCAATGGTGCTGAATTTTGGCGGATTCAATAAAAGTCAATTTAACCAATATAGTAATGGATAAAACATTTTGCATATACAATAAAGCTAGTAGCAATTCAATATTTGGTTCAAGGTAGAATTCTGAATCCTTTTCTTGCTAATAATAGTTAGTCATTCACAGTTGATCAATATATATTATTGCTATGGTGTAGTGTTCTGGCTCTGCTCACTTCACTTTGAATCACCTCATATATCTTTTCAGTTTGTGTGTGTATATGTGATCATTGTGTTTGTCATTTCTTATGGCACAATAATATTTCATTATTACCAGATACCACAACTCATTCAGGCATTCCCCAATTGATGGACATCCCTACAGTTTCCAGTTCTTCACGACCACAAATAAATTGTTGCAAATATTTTGGTATAAGCAGGTTCTTTTTCCTTATCCCTAATCCCTTTGAGATACAGACCTAGTAATGGTATTGCTAGTTAAAAGTAAATGCACAATTTCATGACCCTTTGGGTATGGTTCCAGATGGTTTTTCAGAATGGTTATATGCAATCGCAGCTCTGCCATCAATGTATTAGTGTCCCAATTAAAGTAATTTTAACAAGTTACTACTTCACATGTTAAATAGTATAAACTAATGGAAATATTAAAGAAATATTAATCAAATGATTAAAAAATACCCATAATGTCATTAGAATCCTATTCAAATTCCATCTCAGGGACTGAGCAGACAATGACAAAATAAAGCATCAAAACAGTTTATACATCAGTAATTCCATTTGATTTGAGAGCATGGCAGAAAAAGAATATAATTTCTGTTCTCCAGGGGCCTACAGCCTAACTGAAAAAAGAAAATAGTTGCAAGAGAGATCTGTGAGGAAGTAAATGGAAAATTGTGTCACAACAATCAAGTAGCTCAGACAGCCCTTTCCCGCATTCCAAGAAAGCTACTTGAGGAAGACTATGTACATTGAAGGGAGATTTCCCTAAGAAGAGATTAATAAAGTCTAAACATGGGAGCAAACTAAGTATCAAAGGGGACAGAATTAGAGAATGGTCAGTAGTGGAATAAAAGAGGGGAAAACCTAAAAAGAACAAAGACATCAAGAAGACTATTGACTTCTATATCCAGCATGCATCATCATCTTCTGTACATACAACCATCACCATTACATGATCTTATCACTAACACACAAAGAGCATATGAGTTTACATAGTCTGAGGCATTCTTTCCCACACTAATGAAAAAAAGGAACTAGTTTTTATGGCAGCCACTGAGGGTGTGAATTTATCATTAAGTAAATTAATAATTTTTTAGACTGGACATAGGGAAAAGAGGAAAGTATGGATTTTCTTCTACTCTTACTTCTGGAGAGCATGTTATCCTGCTTTCCTAGCTAAGAGTTAATATTAAGCTAAGAAACTGGATGGCTTATATCCTGGTTCACTGATATACCTAAGGTGAAGTGGAAAAATGGCAACAAACTGAGGGAAAATTCAAATCAGTGCTCCTTTTCCCATTCAAAATCTGTCCATTTCTCTTCAGATTGCCTCAATATTTGGATTTCTGTTCCAACTAATAAGTTGTACTTACAGAATTCTAAAATTCTGGAACAGGAATAGACCTTAGATATGATCTATTTGCACTCTTATTTTTAAAACAAGAAAAGTGGCAGCCAGAGGGGTTATAACTTCTTCAACGTCATACAAGTTAGCGAAAGAACCAGGACCAAAACTTTTAAAAAAACCTTGCATCTTAATTCTTTAAAAATATATAATGGCACTTAGATTAGCATATTTTGAGATTTTATCTTTAATTCTTATGACTTTACTTTTATGTTCAAATGAGTGAAATATCCCTCTCTTAGATCATACAGCATCACAGAGCCACTTCTTTAACCCCAACCCTCATAGCAGTATCAGCATGATTGTGTGTATGTTAGACTCCTCAGAATAGAAACTGAATTTATTAATAATTATAATTGATAGATCCAATGTAGGGGTGTTACTGAGGCTTAGTTACCCTACATCGGACTCCAAAAATGTTGCCTTCAAAAGATTAAAACTTACTTTCAAATTCAGACAATAAAAAAAAGTAAAATATGTGCCATTGAACCAACCTCAGTCAATTAGCAGTACTGGCCTTATGTTCTGACTGCCAGCTTCTAAGGAAAGACAGTTGTTCTCAAGGTTGCCTATTTAAATTCTGCTCATTCCAAAGCTTCAATTATTGTGACAATGATACTTCAGCTAAGAATAATTGAACGCTGGGGTCAAGTGAAAGATAACTCAAAGTCCTTCTGATGGAGGTATAATACAACATCTTTCAGAAATGAGCTCTCTCAGTGTTCAAAATGGTATTTACTGATGAGCCTTCTTTAACAGTTGGGGCTACTGATAATGGCAAGATGGACTAAAGCCAGCACTTTAGCTGGCCAGAAATGTGGTGAGAAGGCTCCTGTGAGGTTGGTTACATAATTTGGCTAATGATGAGAGCTGATTACTTAGTACTGAATTAATTTTCCAGCCAACAGGAACTGATAAAATAAATAAAATTGGACATAGTTTAGCCCTGCCAAGTATAAAAATCTTTCTCTTTTAACCAATAGAATATGTTACTGCAAATGACTGACAAATGGAATGAGAACAGCACATCTTTGGATGTCTAAAATGTGGATTTTTCTCTGACACTTTTTAAAAACAATATTGTTGAATATGTCTCTTGATATTAAGCTGTGAATTAAAGGGGAGGATAAAAGATTTTTTATTATTGAGACATTCAATTATTGATCATTTGGCTATCAGCTGCCTAAATAAACTATTAGCAATAAGATATAGAATTATTCAGAGACAATGGCATTCCTACATTACTTGCTATCCTCTTCCTCCTAGCAAAGTACCTTGTCTTTTATCCTTTTTGAGAAAAGAGAGGTCATTTATTATGTCTTTCTTCTTTGCCCTGAATCTAATCCTGAATATTCTCACAATTAATCTCTTCTCCTTTGTTCTGAAATCTGATAGAATGCTTGTTTGCCAAGACCAACTCTTGTACTCTTGATCCCTCCCCTTCTCTGTCTCCTCAGAGAAGAAAGCTTAATATTTTCATCATTCCATTTCTTTTTCTCATCTTCGAATTCCCCTCATTTACTGATTATCTTTAGCATCAACAAACATGCTCAGGCCTATCCATTTTCATTTTCTTCCCTTAGCCTTGCCTTTCCTTTGAAGTTTTTCTGTATCCATTGAGATAATCATATGATTTTTGTTCTTGCTATTGATGTGGTCAAATATGCTAATAACTTTCTTTTTTTTTTTTAAACACGTGCCTTCTGTCTTAGGATTAATACTGTGTATTAGTTCTAAGGCAGAGGATCAGTAAGAATTAGACAATGGGTGTTGATTGATTTACCCAGGGTCACACAGCTAGGATGTATCTGAGGTAAGATTTGAACCCAGGACCTCTGATAACTATTCCTGGCTCTAAATCCATTGAGTAGCCTAGCTGCCACCAATAGCTTTCCCAATATTTAACTAGTCATGCATTCCTGGTATAAATCCCACTTCTTTATAATGCATGATCTTTTTGATATATTATTATAATCTCGTTGCTTGTGTTATATTTAAATTCTTTGCTTCAGTTGTCATTAGGAAGGTTGGTCTTTGGTTATCTTTCTCTGTTATTGACCTTCCTGATTTAAGTATCAACACTATATCTTCATGGTGAAAGAAAAAACAGATTCCCTTTTTGCTTACTTAATAGTTTATATTATATTAGAATAAATTGCTCTTTAAATGGTTCATAGAATTCACTTGTGAATCCATCTGGTAATGAGGGTTTTTTTTTCTTAGGGAGCAAACTTTTTTTTGGCCTATTTTTTCAAATAGGGTAATTTATGGACTCTGCTTGGTCTTCTATTAATCTGGATAACTTATATTTTTTGTAAATATCCATATACTTCATTTAGATTTTAAAATTTATCAGATTATAATTGGGCAAAGTAGATCCTAATAATTGATTTAGTTTCATCTTCATTGATGATTAATTCACATTTTTATTTTTTGATATGTGTAATTCGGATTTTTTCTTTCTTTTTAAAATCAAATTAATGATTTTTTCCCACACAACAAGCTCCTAGTTTTGTTTTTTAATTTAATACTTTTTTTTGCTCTCAATTTTAATAATTTCTTCTTTGATTTTCAGGATTTCAAATTTGGTATTTGATTGGGGATTTTTAATTTTTTTAAGTTGCATGTTAGATTCATTGATTTGCTCTTTCTTATTTTATTGATGTAAGGTTTTAGGAACATACATTTTCTCCCAAGAACTGCTTTTGCTACATCTCATAAAATTTAATATGTTGCTTATTGTTGTCATTTTCTTTAATGAAATTGTTGATTGTTATTATGATTTGTTCTTGTATTTGCTCATTAATTAGGAATAGACTCTTTAGTTTCTAATTAATTTTAATCTATTTATTCATGGCCATTCATTGAATATGAGTTTTATTGCATTATGATCTAAAAATGATGCATTTACCATTTCTGCTCTCCTGTATTTGGTTGTGAGTTGTTTTTGTGGTAATATATGGTTAATATTCATAAAGGTATCATTTACAGGTGATAAAGAGTTATACTCTCTAATTCCCATTCAATTCTTTCAAGACAGCTATCATATTTAACTTTTCTAAAATTCTTTTTTTTCCACCTTTTTTCCCCACCCTTACCTTCCATCTTATAATTAATGCTAAGTATTGGTTCCAAGGCAGAAGAGTGGTAAGGGCTAGTGTTATATTGAATAATCTGGGAAGAGATGGATGCCACCTTGACTGACAGGGATGGCAGTTGAGAGGCTCAGAATGTTTCCAGGTGCCATTAGCCAGGGGCAAACGTTGGTTGACCTCACCCTATAAATACCCCTCAGAACCACTTTGAGAGAGGTCTCTGCTCTCTGAAGTCTCTGGACTCAGAGGCTGAGAACTGGAGATCACAGATCTCTGCCAACCTCTCTGTTTCAATCTGGGCAATGGGTGGCTGGAAGGGTGGTTTGAAAGGTGGTTGAAGGGTTGCCAGGTAGTTTAAGAAGAAGAGGGTAGGAATAAACCTGAATCTATTTCCTGATAGACTATGAGAGCTAGTGAANTGAATCTATTTCCTGATAGACTATGAGAGCTAGTGAATCACCAACACTGGTGATAAGCGAGCTGAGAGAATACAGACCATCAATACATCTGCAGCAATAGACTCCCTATTCTCTGCCTTGGTTGTGGCCAGGTCCAGCTGGAGGTAGAGGAGAGGTGAAATCTCCAGCTTCCACCTGATCAACAGCCTCCAGTACTGATTGTTAATTAGTCTAGAGATAATAGATCAATAGGGTTTCCAATCCCCAAAACTTGACCTTGTTATCATTTCCCTATTTATAGATAAAAGAGTGTTCAACAGCAAGTACCTTCCTGAGTGGTCTTTCTATCATGACCCTTGGGAAGGGAGTCAAACACAGTCAGATCCTGAATGTTATCCAAGGCAGATCAATAGCCCAGCACTAATCTTATCAAACCTCTTGAGGGTCTTTACTTAGGCAGCTGTTAGAGAAAAGGGGATAACTTGTAGCAGCAGTTAGGGTAATAGGAGTAGGTTTTCCTCCAACCAACTGCAGCTGAGGAGATCATAGATACACATCATTATCATCACTATATGTCTCTTGTACCCCATATTCCTATAACACTAGGCAATGGG
>NW_025370000.1:0-7346 GCF_016433145.1 Gracilinanus agilis | reverse complement strand
AAACTAACGTATACTATATTATATATCTTCATTTATTCATATGTATTATATATATTCATTCAATATATATTATATATCTATTCAGTCAGTGAGAAAAATCATATGCTGGATCCATTTTCAAAAGGAGATTTATCTTCATCTGCTACTAATTTTTTAAAATGAATTGCTGAAGTAAGACTGATTTTTATTGAAGCCATTGGCAGTTTTCTTTTCCTAAACAATGAACGTGATTTTCCTCTCTCTACACTACTGTTGGGGGGGGGGGGAAGAAATGAAAATACTTAATTTTGGAATTTTAATTTGCTATTTCTCTATGCCTCCTCTCCAATGCCACCAGGTTGCATCAGGGTGAGGTCAAAGGACAAATGTTTCTAACGGTAGCTTGGCATGAATCACAAATGAGCATGCTAGACCAAGAGCATTAATTAGCTCTGGTTCCCTGCAAAGCCCCATGAACTATGTCATCACAGGTACTCTGGGCTAATCTTCACTTTCTTGCTCTTAGCCACTCCCTAGCTTTCCTGATAAAGTACTCTCCCCAGAGAAACAAAGTTAGGCACGATTACCTGCCCATCATCAAGAGAATAGGAAGGTTCTTGGCTATACCTTGTTTTATCCCATGATTCAGCCTTGACATCTCTGCAGTACCCAAGGGCTGTGCAGGGCATTCCTCTCATGCCCTTTATTCTTGGGGAAATGAATTTTTCGGCAGGTTATTTTCAAGATGAATGTGAACATGATGAGTAAGATGCCAAGTGGCTGGCAAAGTTTTTTCTTAAAAAAAAAAAAAAACAACTTTCTTTTACCCAGATAAAACGCAACAATCTCCACTTCACGTAGCTCTCTTTCCTTCAAGATAACAAGGGCAGTGAAGTCTAAATTCTTACCCTGCTGCATGCAGTATAATTGTTTATATATATAAAAAAAACTAAAGGAAAAAAAACCCAAACAAACCTGGCACAAAGGCAGATAAATGCTTCAATTAAAACAAGTATCCGGTTCTACCAACTCTCTATGTAGCTGTGTAAAGTCAAATTCTCAGATTCTATAACTGATGTTTATCTATTTGCGATCCAACTGATTAATTGCTCTTTTGTCGTTTGATTGGGTTAAATGGATGCTTGAAAAAACTAGAGTGGTCTGATTAAGAAGACATGATTAATAATATATTGGAGTTACTTTCCAAGATCTAGTGAAGTCAAATAAGCTAAACTTTAGGTTTTCATAAAAAAAAAATGCAAAGCTTCAATGAATGCATCTGGGCTTGTTATCATTTATGCTTTGATGCTGTAACCACTGGATCATGCAATTAGAATGACTTTTACAACCTTTTGCAATTATTTTCGAATGCTAGATCATGATGATCAACCACCCTCAATAAATTCAGCCTTAATTTGCATTAATAGGCTGTGCCCAACACAGAGCAGCATATCTTTCCTCCGAAAATGAAGGTTTGTCAACCACTGTAGGAACATTTTGCATGACTTTTGCTCTTGTTCCCAAACAATAAAAGGATTTAGGAGTGAATGCAGGCAGTAAATGTAGCTATTGGAGTGAGCAGGCTAACGAGGGTGTAGTCCTGCTGTCTATTAAAAGCAGTCACCTAGTCACCAATGCTCTGTCTTTTATTAGAGGAGTGATGTCAAGGCTATAATGAGGGTAGTCCAGCCCTGTGCCTGCACACGAGCCTTCTATAGAAGTGCACACTGATTTTAAATGGACCTCTCTGTGTACACAACCTGTTTGGGCTCCTTACCCAGAATTTCTGCTTGCCTTTCTGCATTTGTCCAAATGTTTCCATTTAGTTGATCATTAAATAAATGGTCAATGGTATGATGTACTCATCTGGACATAGTTACATATGATAATGGCTTCATTTTATAGCATATGAATGCAGAACAAAATTAGCAGTCGTGCTTTTTAGATCTGTTTTTTTAAAATATATATATATAATAAAAAATTAAAAAATAATAAAAAAGGAAATCCCTATTACCTGTGGCAAATGGCAAGCCTGAAATCTTTGCCCCTTTCTTAAGAAACCTTATTTGTCTTCATAAAATCCCTAGATGTTTTAAAAATGCCCCTGGTAGGCAAATCGAATTGGAAGGAGCCCTAATCAAAATAAATTGCATTTCAGTTGGCAGTATGGGTTTCGATTAGCAATTTATCGTGCATTTTTCAAGATACAAATGATTCCAGTTTCTCCTCTCTCAAAAATTTCAAATTTGCCTTATAATCTCTGTGCAATTAATGGAGAACAGAAAATGCCATGTTTCTGGAGAAAACCCACCAACCCTTTTCCCAACAGCAAAACAATTAGGTATTAATGATATTCTTGTTGCATATTCAAAAGGCCTTTGCGAGCATTTTTCTTCCTTTTTTTCTTTTCTCCATTGCAACCTGCAAAACTCTTCACTGTCACTTCAAATCACACAATTCTCACAACATAAAACAACATTTAAACACACTTGCTTTGGGAGGGAAATTGAGCATTTGCACCCAATAAGCCTGATTGTGGAACTGCATGCAAATAGTGTTTTGATTTATCTCTTTTGCACTTTTTTTCCATTTGAATTGATCTTGCATTAATTTCGCCAAGCGGCTCTGTGAGGCTGCAGATGTTGCCCTGTGTTTAATAAATCAATGAGACAGATCTGAATGAATCACTTCAGATGGATTCTCTGCTCGGTTTGATGTCTAGATGTTATTCTTAGCTTGTTATCATGACAGATGCATTAATGTTCCCATACTCTGCCAGCAATGTCAGAGAGATTGAAGCTTTTAAAGTGGCGGTATCCCCTTCCCCCCCCCCCCTTTTTTTTTTGCCAGAGGAGCTAGATTGTTTATTAGGAATCCAAGGAAAATAGAGACTTAAGTGTAAGATTACTCTGTGGAAATGATTAAACTTTCTCCTCGAAATGGGAAGTTTAACATTCTACTTTTATGCAAAATCGTTAACTGTCCTAATATGAGAGCAATCAATAGGTATATATATATATATATGTGTGTGTGTGTGTGTATATACATAGATATAGATATATAAATCTAAATATAGTGGTGCTGCTTAATAATGGAACCATTTTCTCCATGTTAATATTTCATTATGGTAAGAATGATGAGAATAAGTCACATATGATCGGGACACATTGCCAGTGTCACTATATAGAGAAGAGCATTGTATCTAAATTGATTATAGGAACGTGTTAGTTTTTTAATCCTTTCTAATAAGCCGCTTGGTGGCTTCGTGCAGCTGCAGTGCACTTTTATCAAGGGATTTGGAAGTCCTTCAGGATTTCTTTAGAGAAAGAAGTAGCCTGGCCACTAGGCAATCATTATTTCTTCACCAAGGAGTGCGGAGGGTTTTGGAAAGATATTTTCCCCTCCATGTGCTTTAGGTAGTCCTGAACTGGTCTGGAAAGAGTCCTTCTAGGAACCTGTAGAAGGGAAATCTTTGAAGACACCTTTGCTGCATACTCCCAATTTTTTGTCGAAGCCCCTTTTGTAAGCCAAAAGGAACTTGGAGATCACTTTCCTGAAGCTGATCACTGAACCTCTCTTTGAAACATGCTTCTTTGCTCGCCCTGTTTTTGTTTTTGTTCTTTGGAGAGAACAAACTCAGGACAAATTCTGACCCCCCCCCCCGCCCCTTTTATTTGATACATGTTCAGCTGGGGGGAAAGGCCATTTGGTATTGAAGAAAAAAAAAAAAAAAAAACAACAGACCTTTACAAAGGCAGGTTTGGTTTTTCTCGTACAGCTTGCTTGGCACAGTCCGTGCTCAGTTCATTTGGTCCAGGTAAAGCTCTCTGCTGGCCTCTTAGCTTTTTTTGCTTTACTTGCTCCAGCAGAATTCAGAAAAGCCCGTGTCACAAAAGATCCACATTTCATCCTAAAGAAACGGCACACATGATTTGCTCTGTGTGTCTCCCTTTTGCTGCTGCACGGAGATGGGGAAAAACAGGAGGCATTGTTGAATTCCTTATTCGAAGCTCAACTTTCCATCAGAGTATCACACTGAGAACACCAGGCTAATTATGGGAGCTGAGGATGCATATGCTTATTATGAGCCGGAATTTGTTTTAAAGGGGAATTTGCCAGCTACCTCTCTTGCTTTCATGATGGCGAGGTGTCCCTGCTTTCTTTGGAGCCATAATTTTTAGATGATGATAACTGATTGAAAAACTAGCAACAGCAACAACAAAGCTACCCGACTTGGAACTTTAGGGCGAGCAGCTTCTCAATAAACTGCCTGTTACTCCAGCCACTCTTGGTTTACCCCCTGATCATCTGCTAGGGGCTAGTGCCCTTTGCCAGGAGTTGTTTTGCCACATCCCTTGGCACTGTGGAATAAAGCTCAGAAATCCCATAGTGCTTTATGTAGTAGTAGTCCATGCATGAGCAGTACACATTGTAGTAGGTTCTGCTTAGTTTGTGGCAGCTCTCTAAATGTTAACTGAATGAATGATGCTATCTTAAATAGGCTTCTTGCTTTTATTTTTCCCCGTTAGTCAAAGTTGTTTCTATAGATGACTGTAGGTTTAAATAACAGGGCTTCCTAAGGTATACAGTGGTTAAAAAGACATTAATCTTTGCCATTTTAATTTCATTATAAAAACCCTTAGCATTCAGGGCAAAAAGCATTTATTTCCAAGAGGCCCCACAGAAGGGCACAGCAATCCAGCATTTGAAATTTGGAGATTGGAACGGCAGGGTACTGTTAAATGAGAATGTCACCTCCTTCCTTAACTTCATTTTCCATATGTAAACTTTGAAAAGGTTTTCTAATGTGATGTTTAAGCCAGAATTCAAAAGTATAACCAAACTCACTGCCATGTGATGATCCTTAGCGATTTAGATTTAGCCTTCTTGATATTACAATGACCCCTTGGGACCATATACTTTTTTTTTTTTTTTGGATATGGATATCTTAGTCGACAAAATCTGGTTCTTCAGAGTGGCTTTGGTCTTAACATTTTCTTTTCTATAAATGGAATTAGAGATACTGGAATGCTTTGCTTTTTGTTTTGTACCTGCCACGTTCTAAGACCTAAACCTAGATGATACTTGTATATCTTTTTGATTTTTTTTAAAGGAAAATGCTTTTTAAAAAAATATGCTTACCTTTTTCAGGTAGAATTTATTTAAGAGTAGAATTCACTTTCCTATAAGTGCGCTCCTAAAGATAAAAAATTACATTAAACTATCCCACCATTTTGACCCATTGCATTTATTAGGCTTATTAGAGCCAATTGTGGTAAAACCTCAGTAATTACCGGACTGGAAAAAAAAATAGATGACAGGAAAGCAAAAAGAAAAAAAAAGAGCCAATGGTAGTCTTTTTATTGCTGTACAATGATTTTTTAAACAAGTTGACTGCTTAACAGTGTATAATGTAGTGTGTATGTTAAGGTATAAAACGTTCAATTGCAATCATGTCCAATGGTCTTATCAGGTTGTTTGCAACTGATATCTGGTAACAGCATTTAGGCCACATTTAGTCTCTCTGCTATTTATGTGATGGGTTAAAAAGAAAAAGTAATATTGATCTGTCTCCGGATTAAAGTTTGAAATCGGCAACAGCCTGAACACAAAAGGCTTTTTTTTTTTATGATTTCTCAGCTTGCCATTGATCTCCTAGTTTTATTGCATTCATTATTTATTAAAAGAATTTGCAAGCTAAACATAACGTTAAGCTAGTTTGCACACAGGGACCGCACTTAGGAAATTGAATGGAAATTGCATTAGAGATGAACATCTGTGCTATTTTTCCACTCGTGTGTTTATGGGTTTGTATAAAAGGTGTATTGGATTAACAGTTATAACCATTATAGCTTGCAGCAATATGTTAGATTCTTAGCATTTAAGTTGTTTGGGAGGAAGTCTGACTCTCATTTGTCCAAAAGGACAAGACAATATTTGGATCGGTCTGTTTCTATATGTGTTTTATTAATGCATTTGTTAATGCATTATCTTTACGTATCGCTTCGAGATATCCTGTTGTATTAAAATAGGAATAAAGTGAATACCTAATGATAATGTAAGACTGTACTTATTTCGTGAAGGTTTCTGGTAGCAGCACAAATTACATGCCTATAATGGCCCATTTTACAGTATGTTTTCCAAGCCTTGAGCCTAATTGCAATATTAATAGCACACCAAACTTATAGAAAGTATGTAAAGCCTCTTGATAGCTAGCTGTAAAATGACATTACTATAAATAGAGTCGAGGCCTTGATTTTTTTTTTTGAGAGGATGGCCAGTGTGTATACAGAAGTACCTTGAAAAGTCCTCCAGAATTCCCCCCAATAGCTGGACTTTCTGATATGGGCTCTATCTCACACCCTGTCCAAGGAACTTGAAGAAGCCTCCAGAGCACCTCACTTTCCTTGCCACCTGGTCTTAAGGACCACGCCACTGTACATGATTTTGTCCTGAACTCTGCATTTGAGCTTCCACTATTTGGAACAGTAATCTCAGAAAGCTCCCCCCACCCCCAACAGTTTCATGATACGGTCATTAGATCTTGGGCTTAGAGATAATGGAGGCTCATGAAAAATCTCCATGTTTTTCTGGAATTCCCCCCTCTTCTCAGGTGTTGTTTCATGTTAGATTTAGTGTTAGCTTATAAGGTGGATATGAGCTTCATATTGTCACCCTTTGTCCTTTCTGCTCTCCTGGTTCATTTTTTTGCTAAATTATGAAACTCAAATAATTATTTTCTGTGATATTCCCTTTTGATTTGTCCCTCAGTGCCCTTTTCTTTATCTCTTGCATTCTAATCAATGAATAGTAGATATAGTTCTCTTTTTTAATCCTGGAATTATATCAGGAATATTGAACCATAAGAAATTAGGCTTTTTCATATAAAAGAGGAGATTTCCTTTTTTTTTTTATAAAAAGGAACACAGAGGCTGCTGATGTGTTATAAATAGAATGCACATCAGGAGGGATTGGAATGAACCATTTATTTCCACTTCAGAGCGGCCATGTTCAGTTGACCTGGGGATTCTCGTTCTGCTCTGTGTTTGTTGTGAGATATGGGAGGTTCTGTGGCTTAGATGATTAATCAGAAGGCTCATTTTCATGTGTGTGTGTGTGTGTAAAGATGTTTGTATACCCTATAATTTGCATTGAAGGCTCAAAGCTATGAATAGAGAAAAATTAAAAACTTCCCTTAATTTTTGTGGTTATCCATTCAGATCTGAGAGCTTAGAACTGGATTTGTTTTGCTTATATAGTCATATACAACATCCTAGCCAAAGTGTGTGTGTGTGTGTGTGTGTGTGTGTGTGAGAGAGAGAGAGAGAGAGAGAGAGAGAGAGAGAGAGAGGGAGAGAGAGAGGGAG
>NW_025369999.1:0-9408 GCF_016433145.1 Gracilinanus agilis | reverse complement strand
CTCTCTCTCTCTCTCTCTCTCTCTCTCTCTCTCTTCTCTCTCTCTCTCTCTCTCTCTGAGCTCTCCGGGACAGCCAGTTTCCAGTCCTAGAGAGCCCACACCCCTGGCTGTCAACACAACCCTGAGGAAACAAAGCGGGGTGGAGGGAGGTGGAAGGGAGGGGGGAACGGAATTCCTTCTCTCGGCAGGAGGGGGCCGGCAACACTGGAGCCCCAAATCCCATGGGACTGCTGGGGCTGCAAGTCGGGCAGCCCTCGCAAGAAACTACTGGAAACGCAGCGAAGAAAGGCAGCCCCGGAGAGGGGCAGGGGTAGTAGGTCAGTCCTCCCGCCCGGCCCGGCCTTGCCCTACCCAGGGTTGGCCAAGCTTAGCCTTTCATGCCCAGTCCCGGGCACAACTACTCCTGCAAAAGCCCGTCTATGCCGATCCAGCCCACCCCCGACTCGCCTCCTTCCCTCCCTCCCTCCGTCATTCCCCAGACTCTCGGGTACCTGCAGGGACGCGGCTCCGGGACGACTGCGCGAAGAGGAGGAGAAGGAGGAGAGGGACGGGCGTCCTGCCTCTAGTCATCTTGATCGCTCCCGCGCCCGCCGTGGCAGCAGCTCTGGGACCTCGGGGGCACAGAGAACAGCTCACAGCGGAGCAGGCGGGCACACCGCAGCGTGGTTCCGAAACGGCCGGCCCGGGGAGGCGCAGCGCGCCGGGCGCTCTTGGCACAGAGTTTCGGCCGGGCTCCCGGGCTCAGCCAAGATGCTGAGGCGGGAGGAAGGGGGCGGGGGGGGGGGAGAGGGCGGAGTTGCCGGACTTCCCAGGGGCCCGGAGGCTCGGGGCTCGCCCTCTCTTAGCTCGGAAGTGGGAGAAGAGTGGCCTCTCCGCCAGGCTGCCCCTTCACTCACCCACTAACCGGGCACAGCACAGCCACAGGCCGCCTGTTCCTTCAGTCCATCAGTCCGTTCGTTGGTCAGTCCAGGCCTACCCGCCTCACTGGGCGGAGATGCCCGGGGCCCTACTTATCCCAACTTCCTCTTCTAGCTTTGGGGGCTGGTCCGGGAGGCGGGCACCGAGCCGGACAAACCTCGCCTGGGGCCAGTTAGGTGCGGAGCCAGCCCAGGCAGAGGAGGGGCTGAGCCGTCTGGCCCGCCTCCGCTCCCCCCATTCTCCTTTCCCTCTCCTCTCCTCCTGGCACCTCTCCTGCTTCCAGTCCTGCCCAGGCCCCGCCTAGGGAGAACTGATCTCTGATCCTTTGAGGAAAACTGGCATACGGGGCACACCCCCACCTCCCACCCGGAGCACAGAGCCAAGGTCCTGTCCTTGTGCCCACGTTGGGACCCCCAGCTTGGCAGCTCCTGTTTCTTCTGGGAGCCCGGTCCGAATTGCCCTTAGTATGCCAACGGGAATTTTCAAAGTGCCTACTCTGTGCCAGGCACTGTCCCTAAGGGCTGGGGATACCAGGAAAGGCAGAAAACAAGGATCCTGACCTTAGACAGCTCCCATTCCAATGGGGGAGACAAAGAAGTGAACGACTCTGTGTTAGCAGATATATACAGTGGCTAACGGGAGGTAATTTCAGAGGGGAAGGCACTAACATTGGGGGGACCCGTGAAGGCCACCTGCAAGAAGGTGGGATTTAAGCTGAGTTCGGAAGGAAGCCAGACAGAAGGAAAAGCAGAAATAAAGAGGGAGAGTCTTTTAGGTTTCCAGAACTGGAGAGGGAGGGTTGTTTTTTGCAAACCATGGAAAGGGAGCCCTGCAGGGAGAGGACCCCTAAGCAGCCCCTGGAGCTGATGGGTGGGTGGGCTGATTGCCAGAGACTCACAGGAGGGATCTTAGAGATTCTATTCATAAATCCATACATGCCCATGTTTGAAGTCCTCTTTTAACAAGAAGAGACTTTAACCACATTTATTAGCTGTGTGACCCTAGGCAAGTCACTTCACCTCTGAATCTCAGTTTCTTCACTTGTAAAATAGGGGGAAATAATAATACCTATGTCACTGAGTTGTTGTGTGGCTCGAATGAAAAATAATGCATATTTTAAGTCTCCTTAAGGCTGAATAAATATCAGCTGGAGTAGCTAGGTGGCACAGTAGAGGGAGTGCCAGGACCTAGGATCAAAAAGACTCCTCTTTCTGAGTTCAAATCCTGCCTCAGATAGGTTTTAGCAGTGTGACCTTGGGCAAGTCACTTAACCTTGTTGGCCTCAGTTTCCTCATATGTAAAATGAACTAGAGAAGGGAAAGGCAAGCTAGCTGTGTGATCCTTGGCAAGTCACTTAACTCTGATGGTCTCAGTTTCCTCATCTGGAAAATGAACTAGAGAAGGAAATGACAGAGCACTTGCCAACGTTTATCGCAATGGGGATTTTACTCTGCAATTCTGCTAACCTCCTGATCAGTGTATGTTTGACTTTTATTTGTTCTGGACTTTTATTCTGAATCCTAGAAATGACAGGGCTGGGAGAGGCTTTAGAACAGGAATGTCAGAGCTGGGGGGGGGGGGAGGTGCGGAACTTAGAGCCTTTGACCTGGAAGGGACCCTGAAGCCCAGCTCTCTCATGTTATAGAGGAGGGACCCAGAGAAATGATTTTCTGAAGGTCACCCAGCAAGTTAGTGGTTCCAGGGGCTGATACTTCGATTGCAAAAAGCTTCTACAAAACTTCCATCACGGACTTAGCATCTGAAGGAACCTTAGAGATCATCTGGTCCAAACCCCTCATTTTATAAAGGAAGAATTAAAGCCCAGAAAGATTAAGCCACTCATTCATAGTCACATAGCCCCGGAGGTAGAATTTGAACCCAGGTCTTCTTGACTGTGAGTCTCATTGCCTTTCCTTCAGCCACCTACCTGTCTCCCAGGAGGTGCTAAATAAATATTTGCTGGCTGAGTTATACTTCCCAACCACACCCAGGGTGGACCAAACTCCCTTCCCCCTTGTTTGCAAATTGAGATACTAAGAGTATTCCCTGGCCAAAATATCCCATCAGGCTTTGCTCCCGGCAAAAATGCACCACAAAAACCGGAATAGACTTACCTGTTCTACAGGCTCCCAGTTCATTTTGTAGCTAGACCTGAGAGCATCTTGAGAGCCTTCAGTGATTCTAATCCCAAATCAGATAATTATTGGTTACTGAGGGCTTTGATCTCTCACTGGACACCTGGCACAGAAAGATCTCACCTTAGCCTGGGGGAAGTCTACTCAGCCTGGTATTTTTATTAGCCACAAGGGGGGCTCTCAGCCTGCCCCTTGTCTGTTTGTCCTAGCAGACAGAAGCTGAGAGGGCTTGCATGACCCTGAGTGTGAGAGGCTGAGTCAGGGGGAAAGGAGCAACTGAGGTTTGAGTTGCTCTGGAGACAAATTGCCCCAACCACCAGGCGTGCAAATCCTCACTCACTTGAATGCTACCACCAGACCCTCTCTGGTACACAGTGAGGAGAGATTAAGCAAAAAGCAGAAGAAAGGGCTCTTTTGAGTTCTGGTTCTTCTGATTGTTCAGTTGGTTCAGTCATGTCTGACTCTGTAACTCTGGGGTTTTCTTGGCAGAGATCTTGCAGTGGTTAGCCATTTCCCTCTCAAGCTCATCTTACAGATGAGGGAACTGAGGCAAACTAGACCGCCCAGGTCATACAACTAGCTTGCCATTTCCTTCTTCAGCTCATTTTACAGATGAGGAAACTGAGGCCAATAGGATGAAGTGACTTGCTCAGGGTCACACAACTGATTTGCCATTTCTTTCTCCAGTTCATTTTATAGATGAGGAAACTGAGGCAAACTGGATGAAGTGACTTATCCAGGGTCACATAGCTACTCTGCCATTTCCTTCTCTAGTTCATTTAACGGATGAGGAAACTGAGGCAAACAGGGTGAAGTGACTTATCCAGGGTCACATAGCTACTCTGCCATGTCTTTCTCCTGTTCATTTGACAGATGAGGAAACTGAGGCAAACAGGGTGAAGTGACTTGCTCTGGGTCACATAACTAGTTTACCATTTCTTTCTCCAGCTCATTTTACAGATGAGGAAACTGAGGCAAATGGGGTTCTGTGATATAGGGATAAGTAAGTATCTAAGGCTGGATTTGAACTCACAAAGATGAGTCTTACTGACTACAGGTTGGGTGCTCTCTCCACTGTGCCACTTAGTTTAATTTGGCCTCCAGCATTTACAAGCTGTACTACTATGGGCAAAGTCACTTCTTTATGGGTATCAGTTTCCTTTTCTGTGAAAAATAAGTGGGTTAGATTCCTTGGTCTCTAAATCTATGATCCTGAGTGAATTTTCTGACCTTAATTCTAGTCCAAAATCTTTCATTATGCGACTGTGGGCAAGTGCCTTAATCTCTCTGGATCTCACCTGGAAAATGAGGAAATTGGAATATTTATTCAAGGATTTTTAACATGGAAATTTAATATTTAGGGGGAAATTCTAGCTGAATTTCAGCATGTTTGCATTCTTTTTCAGGCTTTTGTATTTTGTTTTATGCGCATTAAAGGCACTCAGAGGAAGGATCGGTAGGCTTCACCAGACTGCCCAAAGGGTCCCCAACACACAAGGCTAAGAACCCGGGACTAGAGAGATGACCATGAAGAGGCCTTTAGCTCTATGACTAGGTGAGGATGTCACTAATAATATCTAACATTTATGGTAATGCTTTTTGCACATTGAACCTTATAACAACACTACAAAATGGGTACTATTATTATTTTTTCCATTTTACAGATGAAAAGACTGAGACCTGGACTGAGAAAGTGACTTGCTAAGGGTCATCCAGCTAATAGGTACCCGAGACAAGTCTGGAACCCAAGTCTTTCTGTCCCTGAGTCCATTTGGTCTACCTACCGCTCCACTTGGCTGCAACCCTATTTCTTGTTCCTGACCCCACTTTTCTGACATCCCAGTGCCTGAAGTCTGAACAGACTTTCCCCAGTCAAGTAACCCTAAGCTCTATCTCTACAGTTCTTTAGGAAAAAATTATAATATTAACTTTGCAAAAGTGTTTTACCTGATCTTTTTTTTTTTAAACCCTTGTACTTCGGTGTATTGTCTCATAGGCAGAAGATTGGTAAGGGTGGGCAATGGGGGTCAAGTGACTTGCCCAGGGTCACACAGCTGGGAAGTGGCTGAGGCCGGGTTTTTTTTTTTGAACCTAGGACCTCCTGTCTCTAGGCCTGACTCTCTGTTTTACCTGATCTTGTTGGAGACTCATAACAATCCTGCCTGGGAGGCTGGAACTGCAGACCTTTGGTCTTGTTGTGACAGAGTCTAGTATTTCACTGTTGAACAGAATTCAGAGAAGTAATTCCTGATTCAGATCAGCACCTGCTCTGCCATTTAAAGCCTTTGAGAATGGGCAGGGTCACTAAGAGGTGAAGTGACTTATCTAAGGTAAAACAGCCAGAGGCTGGACTTGAACTCGGGTCTTCCTACCTCTTTGGCTGGACCTCTATCCACCATACCACACTCCTCAGCTCTTAGCTTCTTTTCTATTCTACAACCCTTGCCCACTCTGACATCTCCTGTTCTAAGGTTTTTCACAGCTCTAAAAATCTAGATTCTAAAGTCCCTGCCAGCTTTGACATTCCCTGTTCTAAGGCTTTTTCCAAGCTTTTAAGTCTAGGTTCTAAAGTCCCTTGTCAGCTTTGACATTCCCTGNTTTTCCAAGCTTTTAAGTCTAGGTTCTAAAGTCCCTTGTCAGCTTTGACATTCCCTGTTCTAAGGCTCTTCTTCCCATCTTTGAAAATCTGGGTTCTAAAGCTGCTGCCAGCTCTAACACTCCCTGTTCTAAGGCTTTTCCCAACTCTGAATATCTGGGTTCTAAAGCCCCTTGCCAACTATGACATTCTCTCTTCTAAGGCTTTTCCCAACTCTGAAAAATCTGGGTTCTAAAGCCCCTGCCAACTCTGACATTCTCTGTTGAGGCTCTTCTTCCCAGCTCTGAAAATCTAGATTCTAAAGCCCCTGCCAGCTTTGACATTCCCTATTCTAAGCCTTTTCCCAGCTCTGAAAATCTGGGTTCTAAAGCCTCTTGCCAACCATGACATTCTCTGTTCTAAGGCCCCTCCCAGAGCTGGCAGTCCCTGTATTGGGATGATGTCCTCTGCTTGGCTTGTAAAGTCCTTCAGCAGCTGGCTCCTTCTTACCTTTCCAGTCTTCTTACTCCTCCTTCTCCCTGGGCTACTCTTCATTCCAGAGACACTGGGCACAATCTTCCATCTTTCAGCTCTGGGTCTTTTCTCTGGCTGTTGCCCATGCCGGGAAGGCCCTCCCTCTTCTCTCTTCCTCCTGGCTTCCCTTAAATCCCACCTAAATTCTCATCTTCTACAAAAAGCCTTTCCTGGTCCCTCTTGAGGCTAACACCATCTCTCTGAGGTCAGCTCCAAGTTCCCTAGAATATCTCTTTTGCAAATGCTGTCTTCTCCAATAGATGGTAAGCTCCTCGGGCTTTTCCTTTCTTTGCATTCCCAGCAAGTAGCCAAGTGCCTAGCACTTGGTAAAGGTTTAATAAATACTTGATGAGATAGAGAACTCTGAAAATGGGGGAGTCCTGGGTTCAAGTGGGACCTCAGACACTTCCTTGCTGTGTGACCCTGGATAAGTCACTTAATCCCCATTGCCTTGCCCTTATTGCTCTTCTGCCTTAGACCCATTACATTGGTGACACAGACAGAAGGTAGGGCTTAAAAAATACTAATTAGGAGAGGCAGCTAGGTGACTCAGTGGCTAGAGAACCTGACAACTCCCTCTTCTCATCCTTGTGACTTCTAGGCTAAAATTCACATCTTGGGCCATCCTTCTCCATATGTTGTATCCCTTTATTAGAATGAAAGCTTGGGGACACCCAGGTGACCTTGAAGATTGAGAACCAGTCCAGGGAGGTCCTGGGTTCAAATCTGACCTCAGACACTTCCTAGTTGCATGACCTTGTATAAGTCACTTAATGCCCATTGTCTAGCCCTTATCACTCTACTGCATTAGAATCAATACTGATTCTAAGAGAGAAGATAAGGGTTTATTTTTGTTGTGTTAAAACTTCTTGTTTTTTCCCCCAATTAACAAATACTTATTTTCTCACTGTCCCACCCTCCCCAATGGAAAAGAAAAAAAGAAAAGAAAACCAAAAAACTTGCAATGGGTATATAGTCTTGCCCAACAAATTCCGAACTGGCCACATTAGAAAATAGACATCTCATTCTGCATCTTCAGACTAATACCTCTCTTTCAAGACTGGGGAGCACACTTCTCCACTGATCATCTGAACTGATCTGAGTTTTTAAGTCTTTCAGCCATCATTACATCTCTGTTGTACAGATGAGAAAACTGAGACTCAGGAAAATTAAATGACTTGCTCCTGGTGACTAAGCTAGGCAGTATCCAAGGTAGGATACAAGCCCATTTCATAGATTTCAGGTCTAAAGTTGGAAGGAGCCATCAGAGTCTAGCCCTTTCATTTTACAGATGAGGAAACTGAGGCCAGATAGAGATGTAGACACCTGCTCTAGGTCACAATGATAGAAAGTGCTAGAAACTAGGGTTGAACAGAAGCCCCTTGAATTCAAAATCCAGGCCGCCCTGCAATGTATCATTTCTACATGATCCCTTTTGGCTATAGGAAAATATCTCCATCTTCATTCTTTCTGATTCCTAAGACTCCTGTCTATTTTCTTTATTTCCCACCTATAATGCCAATTGCTACACTTTTTAAAAATTATTTTTTTCTATTTACAAACATTTATTTTCTCTTCCTCCCATCTTCCCCCACCAAAAGAAAATTCACTCATTAGCCATTTCTACAAATGTATATCTCATTCTGCATGTTGAGCTCACCATCTCTCTGCTGGGAGAAGGGTAACTAACAAAAATGCCCAGGAATGATTCCAGGACAGAAGGTAAGGATTTAAAGATAAAATAAAATCTGTACTGAGCTCACTACCTCTCTTTTGGGAGATGGGTAACAGATTTCTCCAGCATTCACGTCAATGAAAGCCCTGAGGACAGGGGTAGATGGTGGTCTTTCTTCTGGATAAAGTTATAGCTCTTGACACCCATTTGGAGTGGGTAAGCCAGGGCAGCTAGGTAGTTCAGTGGATGGAGCACCAGGTCTAAAGATGGGAAGTCCTGGGTTCAAATCTGGCCTCAGACATTTCCCACCTATGTGACCCTGGACAAGTCGTTTAACCCCATTGCCTAGCCCTTACTGCTCTTCTGCCTTGAAACTGATACCCAGCATTATAGGTAAGATAAGGATTAAAAAAAAAAAAAAGTGAGTAAGCCAATTGCTTGGCTCGGTGGCAGCTTGTTAATTATCCTGCCTGTATCCTATTATTTTTGGTCTACTACCCCTCTTGTTTGTTTCTCTCTCTCTGCTTCTTCCTGCCCCAGTGGAAATTCTGAAAGGTTTCATAGCAACAACCGGCTTTCCCAGTTCAACTTGGGGATTACTCTCCAGGGGGTTACAGCAGGTGAGAGACACCTTGGGAGAGAGTTTGGTGGTAGCCAGGGGCCCATCTGTCCTGGATGCTGCTGGACATGGAGAAGGGACTGCTGGGAACCCACTGGGCTATGTGCCCTAAGGAACACAACCTGTCTTTACAAACTGTACTCTCTTCAGCTTCGTTGCCCACCCAGGAGAGAGGTCCACCAGGCTGATGTTCAAGCAAGGAGAGTTTGTGGGAACCGGTTGAGTTTTGAAGATGGCAAGGACAATAAATATCCAACGGTACTGGAGGGTGTGAGTCAGACCTAGCCTCAGAGGACCCTAGCAGTTCTCCCAGATGCTGGAGTGTTGTCAAGCTGAAGATTGAGAGGAGACCACTGTGCCCCTAGGAAGAGGCTACAGCCAGAGAGAGAATAGGGGACCCCTGAGAGATGGGGTGGTGAGAACTCAGATGCTACCCAGGAGAAAGTGACAGAGAAGAAGGAACAAATCGGACTCAGCAGGAGAGTTGGTGGACACAACAGTCAAGTATAGACACTGTGGAGACCACTGAGATGCCCAGCCTCAGGATGCCAGAGAGGGATAGCCCATGGAAATGAAAGAGGCAGGAGAAATTGCCCAAGGACCGGCCAGAGGCAGCCGACAGCTGGCTCAGGGAAAATGTGAGTTGCAATTGGATTTCACAACAGATTTGGGTCTATGCCTCCATTGTTGTTGTTTTTCTAGTTGGCAGTGCTCTCTTGGTACCCCACCAAACTCAGGGGCTTGGTGAAAGTTGATAGGGAACATTTAGGGTGTGCTCTTTTATTGTGTGTGCCATTTATTGGTGAAAAACACTCTTTTACTTACATTCTAAAGGGAGAAAAAAACTTCAGTTTTTGCTGAAGTGCTTTTATTTCATTTATTTATTTATTTGTCTGCCCAACCATTTATTTATTTATTATTATATCTTACATCTTAATATATTATATATTAT
>NW_025369998.1:917-4920 GCF_016433145.1 Gracilinanus agilis | reverse complement strand
AGAGAGAGAGAGAGAGAGAGAGAGAGACCATGTAAATAATTATTTACATGCAAGATATATGCAGTGTAAATGCTAGGTAATCTCTGAGGTATATGAAGTGTGGAAGGGGAACCAAGAAAGGCTTCTTGTAGAAGGCGAGATTTGAGCTGAATTTTGAAAAGGCCGGGGAACATTCTAGGGGCAGAGAGCAGCCAGTACAAAGGAGCAAAGTTAGGACATGCAATGTGTATTGCAAGAAAGTCAGGGTTTCTGGGTCCTGAAGTGTTCAAAGGGGAACAAAGTGGAAAAATAGGAAGGAACCATATGTTGAAGGGATTTAAAAGTCAAAAAAGTTTATATTTGATCTTAGAGGTAATAGAGAAGCACTAGAATTTACCAAATAGAGGATAACATGGTCAGACATTCACTTTAGGAAAATTATTGAAGAAAAGTACTGATCTACAGAGCCTGAATAGAAGCTACACCTACATGGGAACTTCACGTAGGGAGAAATGGACTTAGAAGACCAGTATTGGAGAGGTAACCCTTGGCCACATGTATTTCATTCCCATTGTACATTAAGATTGAACTCATTCTCCTCTAGAATATTGTATATTCAAGGGAAGCATGTGCCCTCAAGTTGGAGGTAGGAAGAAACATGTTCTGTAGCAAATGTCCTTTCTATATCTTCTCTGTAAATAGCATTTTTGGAAGTGATTACTCTGATATTAGGAGGGAGCACACTGTGGGAATGTGTGAGTCACAGTGTTTAGAAGACACAGCTTCTCTGGTTGAGGACACTGCAGAGCACAGAGTAAGGATGTATAGTCTTTGTTGTCTCAATATAATCTGAGTTGGGCTAGTATCCCCATTGGAGGTACCACATCAAGATTATCTAGTTACTGATTCATAATTGTGTCCTGAATTGTACTGGTAAACGTGTTTTTCTCCCCATTTAATTTGTTGTCTTCCATTACATTATAAGCTGCTTGAATGAAAGAATTGCATTTTACCTCTGTCTCCTCAGCTCTTAACCTGGCACTTAATAGGCACTTACTAAATATTTGTTGACTAATTTTTTTTGGATTGAAAAATTTCATTTAGTTGATTTAGAATATTTTTTCATGCTTACATGATTCATGTTCTTTCCCTCCCATTCCCTCCTCCATAGCCAATGAATAATTCCACTGGGTTTTACATATTGTTGACTAATTTTTGACTGACCATTTTATAGAATAGGGAAACTGATATTCAGAGGTCAAATAACTTCTCCATTTTACAGATGAAGAAACTGAGACTACTATATTTTAATAATTTGCCCAGAGCCTCACAACTCTTAAATGTCAGAGATGGGTTTTGAACATGAGATTTCCTGACTCTGAATCTTATGCACTGTGTTCTTCTAGGTGTTAATTCCTATTATTCTTGCTTTTTTTTTTAAACTTGAGTAAGTAATACACATTTGCACATTTAAATTTTCCTACACAATTCTCTGGAATATGATGAAATGGAATATGATAAACAAGATGTCAATGGAGAGTGGTAAGAAATCTGAAAGGGAGGAATCACAATAGCTGAGAAGATCAGAAAAAAAATCTTCATGGAATAGATGGTGCCTAAAAAAAGTCTTGAAAGAAGAGGATTTAAGTAGGTAGAGATACAATTGAAATTAATTCTGGGTTTAGGAGTGGCTCAGGCAAAAATGCACAGAACTAGGTGAATGCTGTGTGAACTTGAAGAACCAGTAGTCCAGTTTGGAAAGGGAAGCTTCATAAAAAGAAGGTAGTAGGCTTCCGGGTTAAGATGGTGGCAGAGTAAGAAGCAGCTCTTAACCTCTCCTGACCAAAACACACAAAACTCCTCAAGGGGACATAAAAACAAGTCCAGACGAACGGAGGAACCCCACAACAGGGCACAGCGTGGAAGGTACGTGGAATCGAGGCATTTCCATGCTATAAAGGGGTGAAACAGCTCTCACTAAATCGCGGGCTGAGCAACCACCCCAACCCCACCCCCTCCACACACAACACCTGTAGCACTGAGGCCAGCTAAAAAGAAATAGAGCAAGTTTGGGGCACACATCGAGTCATTGGCAGCTCCAGGGCCTGTTCCTGGGAGCTGCGGGATTTGGGATCCCAGGAAGCTAGCGAGCTCATAAGGAATTTGAGCGCTAGGAGCAGACACTGGGCGCAGAGCGTGGGCTGAGAGCAGAGGCACAGGTGGAGGCGTGGGTGGAGGCAGGCGGGTGTAGGACTGTGGAAGCAGCGCCCTGAGACTTGTAAAAAAACCTCCGGCAGAGGATCAAGCAAGAGGATCCACCAGGGGGCTTGACCGCGGACAGACCCTGAGCGCAAGGATAAACCTGAGAAGCTGCTGGACTAATGATGGCTACCCAGTCTCAGGAAGCTCAGAAGAGAAAGATTAACAACAAGAAAAAGAAGTCTTTAACACTCGACAACTTTTACACAGAGAAAATCCAGAGCAAACAGAGGAGGAGAACAAGCAAGCATCTGGACCCTCCTCAAATAAGGAAAACTCCTCACAAGCTATCGAAGAGTTCGACACTGAGATTTTGAGGAAAATGGAAGAGATCTGGCAAGAAAATAACAGTTTAAAAGGTAGAATCTTGCAACTGGAAAGTGAGGCTCAGAAACCAAATGAACTGATAAGCAAATTGAACACCAGAAATGACCAGATTGAAAAGGAATACCAGAAGCTTATAGCCGAAAACCAGAAGATTATGGCCGAAAACCAGAAGATTATGGCCGAAAAGCAAAAGATCATAGCTGAAAACCGAAAGATTATAGCAGAAAACCAGTCCCTAAAGGCTAGAATTGAGCAGCTAGAAGCTAATGATCTCTCAAGACAACAAGAACAAATAAAACAAAGTCAAAAGACTGAAAAAATTAAAGGAAACATGAAATATCTCAATGAGAGAGTGACAGACCAAAAAAACCGGTCTAGAAGAGACAATTTGAGAATAATTGGTCTTCCAGAAAAAAACAGAAATTAATAGAAACCTGGACTCCATACTAACAGAAATAATTCAGCAAAATTGCCCTGAAGTCCTACAACAAGAGGGAAATATAGACATTGAAAGGATTCATAGAACACCTGCGACATTCAATCAAGAAAAGACAACACCCAGAAATATAATTGCCAAATTCAAGAGTTTCCAATCAAAGGAAAGAATCTTACAAGAAGCCAGAAAGAAACAATTCAAATATCAAGGAGCACCAATCAGGATCACACAGGATCTGGCAGCCTCCACGCTAAAAGATCGCAAGGCTTGGAATACGATATTCAGAAAGGCAAGAGAGCTGGGCCTGCAGCCACAGATCAACTACCCATCAAAATTGACTATATATTTCCAGGGGAAAGTATGGGCATTCAACAAAATTGAAGAATTCCAGGTATTTGCACAGAAAAGACCAGGGCTAAATGGAAAGTTTGATATCTAACCACAGAAATCGAGAGAAACATGAAAAGGTAAATAAGATACAGAGGGGAAAGAAAGAAAACTTATAATTTTTAAATTTGCCTTTTTAAGGGCCTCAGTGAGATCTAATTATCTGTATTCCTATGTAGAGAAACGTTATGTATAATTCTCTGTAGTGAACTCTATTCACTATTATAATATTCACTATTATAGTAATCAGAAGAATAATTCACAGGGTGAGAGTAGAACACTAAATAATCTAAGATGACATGGGGGATGGGAAAGAGGGGGTGAATAGCAGGGGACACCAAGAGAAACTTGAGTGAATAAGAAAATAGGATATTCAATTACACATAAAATGGGCACGGGAGGGAGAGGGGACAAATACTATTATAAGAAGGAGAGGAAGAGAGCATTAAGAGGTAATAATCAAACCTTACTCTTAGTGTAATCAACCCGGAGAGGGAAGAGTAGCTATACTATCCATTGGGACATAAAACTCTTATCTAACCCTTCTGAGAAAGTTAGAAGGGATAAACCAAGGGGAGCAGGGGCGTGGGGAGGTCAAAAAAGGGAGGGGAGAAG
>NW_025369998.1:0-849 GCF_016433145.1 Gracilinanus agilis | reverse complement strand
GGAGGGGGTAGAAAGGGAAGTTAATCAAGGGAGGGGATAAGGGATAGTGGCTCAATAACAAACCACTGATTTAAAAGGAAAAAGTATAAGGAAAAAGGGGGTAGGAAGAGGGGAGGATTCGAAAATGTCAGCAAATGCACAACTGATGATTGTAACTCTGAATGTGAATGGGATGAACTTGCTCATAAAACTGAAGCAAATAGCAGAGTGGATTAGAAACCAAAATCCCACTATATGTTGTCTACAAGAAACACATATGAGGTGGGTGGACATACACAAGTTTAAAGTTCAGGGATTGAGCAAAATCTTTTGGGCGTCAAATGAGAAAAAGAAGGCAGGAGTGGCCATTATGATTTCTGACAAAGCCAAAGTAAAAATAGATATGATTAATAAAGACAGGGAAGGTCATTACATCCTGATTAAAGGCAGTATAAACAATGAGGAAATAACACTGCTCAATATGTATGCACCAAGTGGCATAGCACCCAAATTCATAAAGGAGAAACTGGCAGAGCTCAAGAAGGAAATAGATAGTAAAACCATACTAGTGGGAGATCTAAATATTCCTCTGTCAGATCTAGATAAATCAAACTGAAAAATAAATAAGAAAGAGGTAAGAGAGGTGAATGAAGTCCTAGAAAAATTAGATTTAATTGATATGTGGAGAAAAATAAATAGGGACAAAAAGGAATACACCTTCTTTTCAGCTGCACATGGCACATTCACAAAGATTGACCATGTTATAGGGCATAGAATCATTGCAAACAAATGCAAAAGAGCAGAAATAATAAATGTAACCTTCTCAGATCATAATGCAATAAAAATAATAATTAGTAAGGGCACCTGGAC
>NW_025369997.1:2129-4113 GCF_016433145.1 Gracilinanus agilis | reverse complement strand
CTTCCTTTTCCCCTTTCCTTTCATCCATCTTTTCTTTATTCTTTTTTTCTTTCTTCTTCCCTTCCTTCTTTCCTTTTTTCCTTACCTCCTTCCTTCCTTTCTTTCTCCCACTTCCTTTCAAGACCAGTTTTCTTTCCACTATAGATCATGACTTTCTTTGATGTGATTTTTAATTTCTGTTTCTTGCCTCTCACATTCCTGGGTTTTAGGAGAGGTTTAAGCTACATACCTTTCTTCCATTTCCTCTGAAATCTAAAAGTCTCCATCCAACTCTGTCATATTAATAGGGAATGAAACCAGGGTCTGAGCAATCTCCCACTCCCAATTGTTAAGTATCATCAAGGAAAAGGGGCTCACCTTGTAAGGCCTGGAGCCCATTCCCCATGCGTTCCACATCTCCATTCACCAGGGCGGTCACCCGGTGTACATGGCCATGTCTGGTTATCTCTTTTGGTGAGTCATCTTCCTCTCTTTCTTCCTCTTCCTCTTCAGCGTCTTCTTCCTCCTCATCCTGTGAATCGACCAGGACCATGACATCACCTGTGTCTTGACCCCTAAAGTCCAAATGGAAAACTGAGTCAGAAGGCTGCCTTTGTCCCTTCCCCAATCTCTGGGTATATTCTATCCTGGACCCCCAGAACTACTTGAGAGATGCAGAGAGTTCTTAACTGTTCTTTTTTTAAAAAACTCTTATTTTCCGTCCTTATGACAACTCTAAGACAGAAGGGCAAGGACTAGGTAAATGGGGTTTAGAGACATGCTCAGGGTGACACAGCTAGGAAATATCTGAATCCAGATTTGAACCCAAGCCCTCCCAATGCCAATCCTGGTACTCTATCCACTGAGCTACCTCTCTGCCCCCTTAATACTTTCTAATTAAAGTTTTAAGGAAGCCACAGATACAGAGAAAAGTGGCAACTGATTTGCTCCAGAGAATTGTGTCAAGCCTTAGATCATCTTTCCCTTTCCTCAACAAACACTTTCCCATCCTCAAGGATCTACCCATTTATGTCATGCTTATTCCCACTTCCTGGCCCTGGTTTGTGCAAGTCTTCACTCTTGAAATGCTCCTCCTTCCTCCCCTCTGCTTTAAATCTTGTTTATCTTTCGAGGCCAAACTCAAGTATCACCTTTGACTTTCTGATCTTCTGCTCTGAACTCCTACATCACTGATAGTGCCTTAGTTTACCTAAATTGTAATATACTCCTCGAAGCCAGGGGCTGTGTCCACTTCCCAAACTGGGACACAAAGATTTAAATGTCCCCCACTGATCCTTTCTCTGGCTTCCTGTGACACTAGCCCTGGTGCTATGTGACTAAGGGCAATTGTAAGTGGATAGAACGCTGGGCCTGGAGTCAGGAAGACCAGAGTTCAAATCCATCTTCAGACACTTAGTAGCTGTGTGATTCTGGGCAAGTCACTTAACCTGTTTGTCTCAATTTCCTTATCTGTAAATTGGGGATAAAAATAAGATCTCCGAGGGTTCTTATGAGGATCAAATGAGATGATAATGGTAAAGTGCTTAGGAAGGTGCCTAAAACATAGTAAGTGCCCTATAAATGTTCTTATTCTTATTCTTATCAGAGGTCATTTAAAGCTCCTGTATCTGGCTCATCAGAGTCCAGAACTCAAGGGAATTATTTACCAGCACTTAGAATAAATGGGCTAAAAATCAGTCCATATTGTTGGAGGAAGAGGAGAGAATGAAAGGGTGGGTGATATCAACTTGGATTAATTACCAGGATTGTTTATCTTGAGCCAAAAGCCATTCAAAATCCCAAAGTCTAGGATTGCTAACAGAGAAGGAGGAGGAAGAGGAGGAAGAGAAAGAGGAGAAGGAGGAGGAGGAAAAAGAAGAAGAGGAGGAGGAAGAGAAAGAGAAGGAGGAGGAAGAAGAGGAAGAGGAAGAGAAAGAGGAGAAGAAGGAGGAAGAGAAGGAGGAAAAAGAAGAGGAGGAGGAAGAGGAAGAGGAGAAGGAGGAAG
>NW_025369997.1:0-2032 GCF_016433145.1 Gracilinanus agilis | reverse complement strand
GAGGAGGAGGAAGAGGAAGAGGAGAAGGAGGAAGAAGAGGAGGAGGAAGAGAAAGAGAAGAAGGAGGAGGAAGAAGAGGAGGAGGAGGAAGAAGAGGAGGAAGAGAAAGAGAAGAAGGAGGAGGAAGAGGAGGAGAAAGAGAAAGAGGAGAAGAAGGAGGAAGAGGAGGAGAAGGAAAAAGTAGAAGAGGAGGAGGAAGAGAAAGAGAAGACGGAGGAAGAGAAGGAGGAAGAAGAGGACAAGGAGGAGAAAGGGGAGGAGTAGGAAGAGGAGGAGGAAAAGGAAGAAGAGGAAGATAAAGAAAAGAAGGAGGAGGAAGAAGAGGAGGAGGAAGAGGAAAAGGAGGAGAAAGAAGTATAGAGTTGTCTCCCAAGGAGGTAGTTGGGGGGCAAAGGGGTAACTTGGTGGTGCCAAATTCCTCCCACTCCAAAAAGGAGCTAAAGGATGGAAAAGTCCCCTCACTTGAACAACCCTTTGGTAGATATAACTCTTGTTGTAGAAACCTAAATTGAGCAAGTATAAGACTATCTCCAGAAAATTAAATGCTGCCCCCTGAGCCCTGATCCTTTACCTGGTTCTCTAGGATCATACAGTAAAGTTTCTTACTAGCAGAGGAAATACCAGGGGCAGCTGGGTGACTCAGTGGATGGAACACCACGCCTGGAGACTGGGAGTTGCTGGTCTAAATGTGGCCTCAGAAACTTCCTGGCTGTGTAACCCCAGGAAAGTCACTGAACCCCCCATGGCCCAGCTTTGACCTCTCATCTGCTTTAGAACCAATACATAGGCAAGGTAAGGGTTAAAAAAAAAACAACCACCACCAAAACTAGAGATTTTCTGGTCTGATGAGGTTTTCTGGGATGAACTGTGTATACCCCAGAGGTGTCGGCATCAAATGAATATCTGTGTGCCTTGCTTTACACCAACACAAGATATACAACTGAATTTTTAAAAAAATAGATGAAACCAAGATAAAGAAGATTTTTTTTTTTTGCACAACATGACCAATACAGAAATCTGTTTTGCATGCTCACTCGTGAATAACCCGGCGTACAGTCTCAGGGAAGGGGAAAGGATGGAAGTAGGGAGAGAATTTGGAACTAAAAAACATTTTTTTAAGAGTGTTAAAATTGATTATTACATGTCATTGGGAAAAAAATTAAAAAAATGTGTGTGTGTGTGTATTCTAAAAATGAGGCAGCTGGTAAACCAAGTAAAAATCAGCCAGTGTTTCGCTTTATTCTCCTTCCCCTCCTCCAACAACCTAGATTGATATTATTAGCCCACCCCTTTGCCTTCCAATAAGGGGATTCATTCCCCCTTGTAGCGAGCCCTCCTAATCCATCCAGGCGCCCATGCAGGTTTCATGCACCTTTTCAGGGACCGATTTCCTGCCTAAATGGAGGCAATTTGCCAAAACCAGTCTCCCCAGGCCCTGCCTGGGACTCAGCCCAAGTTAAAGATGACAAAAAGCACTGAAGGGAGCTGGCTCAGCCCAAGTTGGTGGGCCTGGCCTTTTGGTCTGTCCCAATTCAACTAGAGACCTCTAGCAATCACCTATGAAAGGGGCAGCTGGGTAGCACAGAGGCTGGAGTGCCAAGCCTGGAGGCAAGAGGACCTGGGTTCAAATCTGACCTCAGACATTTCTTAGCTGTGTGATTGTAGGCAAGTCACTTAACTCCAACTGCCTAGCCCTTAGCATTCTTCAGTCTTAGAATTAATCCTAACACAGAAGGTAAGGGCTGTGAGCTTGACACTGAGGATAAGATAAAAGGAAATGAATGGAGAAGCTTATGTCCTAGGGGGACACAACACACCCAGATAAGGAGGAGTGAAATAGCTAGAAAATAAGCTAAGGGAAAATTAAGAGGGAGGAAGCATGATTACCAACTAAGGACAAAGGGGGAGGGTATTGGGAAAGGGCTGGTATAGGAAGAGGCACTCCTGATCTGGGCCAACAAACACTTACCTGAGGGTGTTTCCTACTGTAGGGAGAGAAGGTGGGGGTGTGGAGAGAGAGGGAGAAGGGGGG
>NW_025369996.1:0-5626 GCF_016433145.1 Gracilinanus agilis | reverse complement strand
TCCCCAATCATGTCCGCCTTAACCCATGTGTTCAAGCAGTTGTTTTTCTTCTGTTTCCACTCCTGCAGTTCTTCCTCTGAATGTGGGTAGCATCTTTACCATAAATCCCTCAGAATTGTCCTGGGTCATTGCATGCTGCTAGTCCATTACATTTTATTTTACCACAGTGTATCAGTCTCTGTGTACAATGTTCTCCTGGTTCTGCTCCTTTTACTCTGCATCAGTTCCTGGAGGTCTTTCCAGTTCACATGGAATTCCTCCAGTTNTCACCAACAGATACCACAACTTGTTCAGCCATTCCCCAATTGAAGGACATCTCCTCATTTTCCAGTTTTTTGCCACCACAAAAAGTGCAGCTATAAATATTTTCATACAAGTCTGTTTATCTATGATCTCTTTGGGGTACAAACCCAGCAAAGGTATGGCTGGATCAAAGGGCAGGCATTCTTAGTGAGGGCAATTTTGACACACATCACTTTGCCTTGGGACTTGATTGGGGGTGGTGAGGGGTACATAGGGGAAATATGAGGAGTTGTTGGAAATATCCAACGTTTTTGGCATTAACGAGGGCGAGATGATCAGGGCTATGTCCCGGGGCGTAGAAAAGTATGGAGTACTTGACAGCACTTACTACAGGCTTTCAGCAAAGTAGAAACACCTGAGCTTGGCACCTTGTTAACTAGAATAATGATTTAAAATAAGAACAGTAGCCATACCCTAACCCAGCTCTTCTCTGGCCCAGAACCACCCTCTTCAGTAGCACCTCTCTAATGATAGTTAAAGGGGACAGCTTTACCTTTCATCCCAAGGGCAAAAAGTTTTCATGGTTACTGGGCAGATAGCCAATGTTTGTGCAGGTGAAGCATGAACATCTCATTCCCAGGTTTGGTTTTTAATAATGAGACATTCTTCTCCAAACATTTTAGCTACCATCTTGGGGGAACCTTAGTACCCGTCCACAGTCAACCTTAACTCTCTTCTGATTGTGCCGCTACTCTGGGACAAGGCCTTATCACCTCATACCTGGACTAGTGCAGTAACTGTTATTGGGCCCCCCTGCCTCATGTCTTTCCCTCCTCCATTCTACACTCAGTAGTCAAGTGATTTTCCTAAAGAATAGGTCATGCCTCTATTCAAGAAACTCCTGTAGCTCCCCATCTCTGTCAGGATCAAACATAAAAACCTTTGTTTAGAGTTCATAACCCAGCCTTTCTCCACTTCCCAGTCTTACAGCATAGTTCTCTAAACACATATACTCTTTGATCCTGCGACACTGACTTCTTGGCTATTCTTCTAACCCAACAGTCCATCTCCAGATCCTGGGCATTTTCCCTGGCTTACCCTCATGGCCAGAATGCTCTGTGTCCTCATCCCTGCCTCCTTGCTTCCTTCAAGTAGCAGCTAAAACCCCACTTTTTACAGGACACTTTTCCTGATTCCCCTTTAATTCTACAGTTTTCTCTGTGTTCACTCCAATGAATCCAGAACAGAGTTTGTTTGAACATCATTGTTTGGGTTTTATGTTCCCCATTGGATTGTTAGCTTCTCATCGGAAGGGACTTTTTTTTTTAAACCCTTAACTTCGGTGTATTGTCTCATAGGTGGAAGATTGGTAAGGGTGTGCAATGGGGGTCAAGTGACTTGCCCAGGGTCACACAGCTGGGAAGTGTCTGAGGCTGGATTTGAACCTAGGACCTCCCGTCTCTAGGCCTGACTCTCCATCCACTGAGCCACCCAGCTGCCCCCGGAAGGGACTTTTGGTCCAGTGCTTTAGCACCATACCAGGCATATAGTAGATGCTAAATAATGTTGCATTGACTGCCTGATGGAGTGATTGACTGAACTTCCACAGAAGGGACCTAGGACCTTCCCTTTCCCTCACCCCAGCCCTCCACCTGCCTGACACTGAAGGGAGCCATTGTTTCTTTTCTCCAAAAGATCCTTATCCCCTCATTGCTTAGTTTCTACCCAACCTAGGACACTCCCTGAGAGCTAGATGTTGAACCTTGTACCCATAACTCTGCTGGAGACATTCCCAAGCCCCACTTCACTCGGATCCTCGAATCTACAATTCTCTTAATAGGGGATTATTGCCTGCCACTACTCCCCATGGTTCTTGGGGGCTTGCCATCTACCCTGCTGCTTTCTCAGTCTGCTTACTCCTAATGTTAATATCTACCACAAATAGATATGAATATGAACCCTCTTTTAGGAATGGAGAACTTTTTGAGAGAGCAAGGATTGTAGAAGAAGAAGATTTCTGTCTCCAGAGCTTAGCACACAGTAAGTGCTTAATAAATGCCTTACTATTCTGTTGGAAACTGTTATAAAGGAGAGGAGAAGAGTGAGACCGACAGGGGAAGGGGAGGACAAAAAAGGAGAGGGAGGAAGAAAGTTCCTTAGTATTCAAAATATTTCTTTTCTTTCTCTATTTTCCTTTTTAAAAACTGCACAAAAATCAACTCATTCTCCCTAGTTTCTCACTTATTTTAGAAATAGATTCTCCTTCCCCTCTTTGCAAAAAAGATCGTTTCCTAGTTAGAATTGCCTTCATGTGTTCAGATATTATAGTGACTTTGGTATGTTTTTAAGTTTTAAAAATTCAAAAAAGGGTTTATTCTTTTCCCTTTTGAAAGTTCTGGGAGAAGTCTTTAGCGTATCACGAGAGATGAAAAATTGTATCTTGAAGGTCTCCATCTCATGTAGAGGAATTTTCTCTTAAAAGGAAAGAATGTCACAGCACACAATTCCTGGCTCTCACATCCGTGGGGTGGGCAGCTGCATTGGGCATGGGTAGGCTGTTCCTTACATCTCCTGCTTGCAAACTCTCTTGCTTCCACCTCTAAGGGAAAGCTTCAGCGGGGCTCAAACTCCCGGAAATAAGCTCAAAAGGTTCTTTGTGGTCCCCACGTTTTGTTTTCTCTTCTCACCTTTCCACGTAGCCCTTGAGGTCCCCATAGCCTAGCCATATAAAATGGGGACGGGGAGTAGGGAGCTAACAAAGAGGCCAGACAGCTTCTCCCTTGTGTGTCTGTGGTGGTCATTTGAATATCTGATTGAAGCTGGATTTAAGAGGAATTCCTGCCTGTGGGAGAGAAGCAAAAACTTGAGAATTTCCAAGTGAAGTCAATGAATCACTGAAAGGGTCAGAGTCCTGACTGGTTCCAGCCAGAGCAGCCCTTGGGTACCAGGCCTTGGTGCGATGTTAGATCCCTGGGAAAGAACATCCCAAAGTCTCTTGGGGAAGAGAGAATAGAGGACAAAGGATTTCTTTCCTTCTGTAGAAAAAGAACTTGGAGAATACCCTCCCTCCCTGTAATCATCTCTTTGTTAGAAGGTGGTGACATTCCTCCCAGAGAGCATCCTGGCTCACATGCTCTGATCTGCCAAAAGGACCAGGAGAAATTTCAAACCTACGTGTACTTAAGGGGCTCAGCCCAATGCCGCTCCTGCATCTGGGGAAAGAAAAAACTGGCTTTTACTGGACGCTTGTATCCAGCCTACTTGACTCTCTTTGATCTTTTAAAAACAAAACAAAACAAAACTCTGAGCTTGAAGGGAGGTAGTTCTTCCAGAAAAGCAGACTTTGCTTTAAATTTTTGGAATTAAAAGCTCATTTCAGCTTAAATCTCCCCCCACCCTTTTAATGTCAAACTGGTATTTCTCTTCCTTTTCTTCTCTTCTCTTCACTTCTCAAAGTTCTTTTTTTTTTAAATTGGACATGCTTGAACTCTAGAAATCTCACATCTCTGACGACTTTTAAAAACTTGTGTGTATCTTTCCAGCCCCCATCTCTTTTATGGCCAACAGCTTTGGCACAGACGCTATTTATGATAAAAAACAGGATGTGTTTTCAGAGATTCAGTACAATCCTTAGCTTAAATATTTGCTTTATTAATTAGATTGAAGTATTTCTTTAAAGAAAAAAGCCCCAACAACTCCCACATAAGCAATATTTGCAGCCTGTGGATGGTAACTAGGCAGTTTGAGGTCATAGAACCGGGAGATTCCAATCTAAGGTTCTTCGTTCCCTTTGGCCTTTTCTCTGATCCATCATTTTAAACACATTATAAGTTGACTTGGAATTCAGGTACCATCTTTTCTAGGAAATTACTTAACAAACAGAGTGAACAAACAAATTCCAGCTCTCTTACTCATTAGCTGGGTGACCTTCCCTTCTCTGCACCTCATCTGTAAGGTGAGGATATTGGACAAGACAAAATTGGGTGTCCCTTCCCACTCTAAATCTTGTGACTTAAATGCTTGTTTTCTTAGTCTCTATAACTAAGACCTTTTGTCTTAAAATCCATGCTAAGTATCAGATCCAAGGCAGAAAAGCCACAAAGGCTAGATAATGGGGGTTAAGTGACATGCCCAAGGTCACACAGCCAGGAAGTGCCTTGGGCCAAATTTTTACCCAGGGCCTCTATCTTCTGGCCTGGCTATCCATCCACTGAGCCACTTCGCTGCCCCTCTATAACTGTTTATCAAGCTTTCTGAGATCTACCGTGTCTCCTGGACCCAAATGTGTGTGGAGCCCTTGGTTTTGATGGCCGTGACTCCCATTACTTTTCATAGAACCTACAAGCCCTGAACTATACTGGAAAAAGAAGGCCAGATTTGCCATTTCTAGGTTCAGGGTAGTTACAAAGCTGACCTCGGTGACTGTGTTCCTCTAGTCTTGCTGCCGGAGAGGCTGGCAGTCTTATAGCCTATTAGGTGCCCATAATACGATGGTTTGCTTCAGAAAGCCACATACTCAGGGTCTCCTAGATGACTCAATGGATTGAGAGTGGAACCCAGAGATAGGAGGTCCTGGGTTCAAATATGGTCTCAGACACTCCTAGCTTTATGACCCTGGACAAGTCACTTAACCCCACTGCCTAGCCCTTTACCATTCTTCTGCCTTAGAACCAAGCAATCAGGAAACCTAGCCTCAAATGCTGCTCCTGGACTTCCTACTTGCATGACTTTGAGCAAGTCATACAAACTTTGTGCCTCAGTTTCCCCTTGAGTAAAATGTAGTTACTAGAAAAGCATCCTCCTTCCCAAAGATTGTGAGTAAAGTGTTTGGTAAACCTTTCAGGGTTTTGGTTTGTTTGTTTTTTAGCATTCCCATGGGACTTTATGAGCTGAACAGACACAATTTAGATTTGACCATGTTTTCTGGACTTGGAACTCAGTGGGGACTCTTGGCTCTGCACGCATGGCCATGTAGCCCACTGTGTCCCAACAAAAACACAGCCCCCACTGGATGATTCACCACTTCACAGAAAGCCAATTCTTCCCTTCCCACCAGCGCTTTCAAATTGGAGTTCCCTCCTCAGGGGAGCTGACCCCTCCCAGGGCTTAAAGTCTCCCAAATTGTTCTGGAAGCACAAATAATCCCTTTTCAACCGAGTCCTGATTTGGTTTCACCCATGGCCAGATGCAGGCAGTGGTTAGCAGGCTTCTTCTTAGCCCAGCAGCCCTCTCCCTTTACCCAGCCCAGAACTGGCCCAAGGGGGCATTGATGCCAGTCCTCTCAAGCTCAGGCAGCCCCAGTGGGGGCAGCAGCACCCATCCCTTAGTGATCCAGGAATTGGACAGGCCCCAGGGCTGCTCTAGCTGGCTGCCTAAGGGTGTA
>NW_025369995.1:6676-7143 GCF_016433145.1 Gracilinanus agilis | reverse complement strand
TGTTCCACCCTCACCCTGTTAATTATTCTTCTGATTACTATAATAGTGAATATTATAATAGTGAATAGAGTTCACTACAGAGAATTAAACATAACATTTCTCTACAAAGGAATACAGATAATTAGATCTCACTGAGGCCCTTAAAAAGGCAAATTTAAAAATTATAAGTTTTCTTTCTTTCCCCTCTGTATCTTATTTACCTTTTCAGGTTTCTCTCGATTTTTGTGGTTGGATATCAAACTTTCCATTTAGCCCTGGTCTTTTCTGTGCAAATACCTGGAATTCTTCAATTTTGTTGAATGCCCATACTTTCCCTTGGAAATATATAGTCAATTTTGATGGGTAGTTAATCCGTGGTTGCAGGCCCAGCTCTCTTGCCTTTCTGAATATTGTATTCCACGCTTGCGGTCTTTTAGTGTTGAGGCTGCCAGATCCTGTGTGATCCTGATTGTTACTCCTTGATATTT
>NW_025369995.1:0-6580 GCF_016433145.1 Gracilinanus agilis | reverse complement strand
TTATTTGTTCTTGTTGTCTTGAGAGATCATTAGTTTCTACTTGCTCAATTCTAGCCTTTAGGGATTGATTTTCGGCTATAATCTTTTGGTTTTCGGCCATAATCTTCTGGTAATCGGCCATAATCTTTTGGTTTTCGGCCATAATCTTCTTGTTTTCGGCCATAATCTTCTGGTATTCCTTTTCAATCTGGTCATTTCTTGTGTTCAATTTGCTTATCAGTTCATTTGGTTTCTGAGCCTCGCTTTCCAGTTGCAAGATTCTACCTTTTAAGCTGTTATTTTCTTGCCAGATCTCTTCCATTTTCCTCAGAATCTCAGATTTGAACTCTTCCATAGCTTGTGAGGAGTTTTCCTTATTTGGGGAGGGTCTGGATGGTTGTTTGTTCTCCTCCTCTGTTTGCTCGGTTGTCTGGATTTTCTCTGTGTAGAAGCTATCGAGTGTTAAAGACTTCTTTTTTTTGTTATTATTCTTTCTCTTCTGAATTTCCTGTAACTGATTAGCCATCATTAGCCCAGCAGCTTCTCAGGTTTATCCTTGCTCTCTGTGTCTGTCTGAGATCTATTGGCTCCTGAGGTCTGAGTTCTAGTTTTTTCCAAGGTCAAGCCCCCTGGTGGATTCCCTTGCTTGATCCTCTGCAGGAGGTTTCTTTACAAGTCTCAGGGATCTACTTCCACCGTCGTATACCCGTCTGCACTGGTTCCCCACTTAGGCTTTAGTTCCTGGCTGTGTTTGCCTCCACCCACTCCTCTGCTCAGCGGGCTGGCGCCCGGCGTCCACTCTCTGCTCCCGCGCGCTCAGATTTCGCGTGCGTTCTTGACTTAATGGGGTCCTAAGTCTTGCTGCTCTCAGGAACAGGTCCCGGAGCTGCCGATGACTCGATGGGTGCCCCAAACTTGCTCTATTTCTTTTTAGCTGGGTTCGGAGCTATAGGTGAGTGTGGAGGGGTTGGGGGTGGGGCGGTTGCTCAGCTCGCGATTGAGTGAGAGCCCTTTTTAGCCTGGAACTGTCTCGATTCCACGTACCTTCCACGCTGTGCCCTGTTGTGGGGTTCCTCCGTTCGTCTGGACTTGTTTTTATGTCCCCTTGAGGAGTTTTGTATGTTTCGGTCAGGAGAGGTTAAGAGCTGCTTCTTACTCTGCCGCCATCTTAACCCGGAAGTCTAGAATTTTTTTGAGAATGGAAATGAAATGGTCATTTCTTTACTTTAGGAATATCTCTTTGTCAGGTATATGGTATATAGATTTAATAAGAGAGAAACTTGAGGCAGAGAGACAAATTAGGTTATTGAGATAGTCCAAGTGAGAAGTATTAAAGACACAAATTAGAGTAATGGCCTTGACATAGCAATTATTTTATTTGTAAGACAATGGAAAATGAGAAGGATGCTCAGACTGAGGTTGTAAACATTGGTGACTAGAAGGATATGTTTGCCTTTGTCAGAAATAGGGAATTAAATATATATACATATATATATATTTTAAATAAATTAAAATTAATTCTATTTGGACACATTATGTTTGAAATATCTAAAGTACATTCATTTTGAAATGTTCAAGAAAGAATTGGTAGTATGAGACTGGAATGAAGGAGAAAAATTAGAGATGAATATAGAAAGTTTTGAAAGTTATTTGCAAAAAAATGTAATAAGTGAACACTTATGAGCTGATGAGATCACCAAAAGAAACGCTATGGCAATAAAAGTAAAATTAAGGGACATGATAGGAATGATGATCTATCAAAAGAATCAGAGAAGAGGAAATAAAAATGTAGGTAGTTGGAGAACCATCAGAAGAAAGTTGCCCCCCCCCCCAAAAAAAGGGGAAAGATTATTTAAGAAGGCAAGGAAGTCATTAGTGTTGATTGCTGAAGTGGGATCAAGAAAGATAAGGACAGCTAGGTGGCTCAATGGATTGAAAGTTAAGTCTAGAAATTGGATTTCCTAGGTTCAAATCTGACCTCAGACACTTCCTAGCTGTGTGACCCTGGGCAAATCATTTAACCCCCATTAGGCCTTACCACTCTTCTGCCTTGGAACCCATACATGGTATTGATTCTAAGACAGAAGGCAAGGGTTTTTTTTAAAAAAAGAAGGATAACATCTTAGAAAAGGATTGCCATAGGATTTGGCAATAAATTTTAATTTTAAAAATTAATTTTAATTTAAAATTTTAAAAAGAATAGTTTATCAGATCAAAGCAATGAGTATAGATAGTTTTTTTTAAAGAATTTGTTTGTGATAAAGAGCAAAAGTTTGAAGAAATTATAGGGTAAACATAGGCATTTAATAATGGCTTCCCATGTTTATATGAATTATGAAAGAAATCAGATGATAGGAAGAGACTGAAGATTAGTGGAAATAGATATGTACCTATCAATGCCTATTTTGGGTTGGTATTAAATAATTGTTAGGACATGTACTCTATGTCCTTGTCCACAAAGATAGACTGAGAGTTTTTCCCAAAAGTTTTACTAAAATCTAGAGGTGTGATAACTTCAGCCCTTCTCTAATATTAAAATCAAGTTACCTCATCAATTAAAGAAAATGTAGATAATTTGGCACTTTTCAAAATGAGTTGTTTAATAAATTTCCTTCATAATCACACTATTCTTTCTAGACAACTATTTCATTTCAATCCTCATCAAAAATGATTTATTTACATCTTCAGAATCACATTCTTAAGAGATCTGATTCCATTTAGGGCAAGTTCCCTTGAAAAATATAGGTCATGGAATTTCATCTATCCTTCCTCTGAACTTGCACCAAAATGAAGGGCAAACTTTAGATGGTGCATGGCTCTCCTCTCCCAATGAACTGTCATGCAATTTTCCCTAACCTTCAAAATTCCTACCATATTTATTGAAAAAAGTTAACTTTATTTGTCAAATGAAATACAGAAAAGGATCAAAATCATAGAATTTCAGAATTTGAGGGGATTGGAGGTCAGATAGTCCAAGCCAAATCACAAAAAAATATATTATTATATTTAGTCATGGATAATATATATGACAAATAGTCATAAACTTTTCCTAAAAATTTCTAGTGAAGATGAAGACATATCCTTCCATAGACACTGATTTCAAGTTGATATAGTTCAGATTGTTAGGGATCCTGCCTTCTGCCACAATATTAAGGCCTGCTTTGCCTCTTACTTCTAGTCATTGCTTTTAATTCTATACCTTATACCAAATAGAGCAAGATGAATTCCTCTAAAAATTGGTAAGACTTCAAACATTTGAAAGAATACTAATATGCAAGCCACTTCCATTAGTGAGAGAATAAATATTCCTTCACAAGCTACGTAATTTCTTTTAGATGTTCCTCCTTTATTGGTATCTTTCCCAAAAGGTAACGCATAACAAAACACAGAATATTCTTCAAATATGATTTAATGAGGACAAAGTATAAAATAATAATAATAATAATAATAATAATAATAAATAGTTCTCTAATGAAATCAAGTGATAGAACTGTATTACAGATACCAAAATAGTTATATCAGCAGTAATAAAACAGGGAATTCTCCATGTGAACACTCTTTGCACTACCAAATATTGCCCACATATTTTCAACTTACTATCTTAGGATGTGATCATAGGTGGAAGTGGAATAAAGATATTGCACAAAAGAGAGAGAATAAAGACTTAGTGTTGACCTAGGAGTGAATGACTAATTTTAAAAATGTCTTACTAAGTTATAATAAATTTGTATTTGATTCCGTGATGTAGAATATGAACTTTAAAGCATATAGCAAAAAACAGTGATATTTAAATGGTAAATGTAGATAGAAATCACAAATGGAAGTAAAGAAATTAGAAAGAAACATCCTATTTTGAGCAAATGAAAGATTAGAGTGCATAATTAACTTCTGATTATTAAAGGATCTATTCTATAATTTTTGTTTGTTCATTTTACAGTATTTTTCTGACATGTGGAATAACCCAATGAAGTGATTCTGTGCTTAAAACAATAGGTACACTTAGGCACAAGAATTATTTACAAGATTGGAAATAGTAGGGAGCACACAGGAAAAAAAATCCTGAAATTTGGAGACTTGAGTTTAAAGTCTCATTCAGCTCTCCCACATAACAGTACTAGCCAAGAAGATCTAAGATGTAGATGTAGTACAGGCTAGGGCACTATGTATATGATCTTGGATTATAATGGTTTAAACTCTGGCCCGTTAGAGCCTTTTCTGAACTTTAAATGTGGAAATGTGAATTACATGAACTAAAAGGTCTTTTTTTACTTTAAAATTTCATGACCCAAGAAACACATCTAAAGTAGGGATACACACAGAGTAAAGTTAAGACATTGGAGGAGAATCTATTATGTTAAAATTTATAAGAAAAATAGAGGTAGCAATCATAATCTCAGATAAAGCAAAAGCAAAAAGTAATCTATTGGAAACAGATAAGGAAACTACATTTTGATAAAAAAGATATCACAGAAAATGAAGTAATCATTATTTTTACAATGTTATTTGAAATATTAATTCTTATGATTCCATGATATAGAAGATGAATTTTGAAACCTGTTGCAGAAAACAATGCTATATTCATTCAAAATGTTAGAAATCACAAATTGAAATTAAAAAATCAATGAAAAATATCTAATTCTGAGTAAATGAGGCATCAGAAGACATAGTTATCTTCTGGTTATTAGGAGGTCTAACATATACATATATGTGGGTAAAAACAAATGGGAATAGAAAGGAATTTTTTTTCTCAGAAGTACATGGCACCTTCACAAAAACTGACCATTTAATAGGGCATAAAAGACTCAAAATCAAATGCTGTAAAGCAGGAATATTAAATGAATCATTTCCAGGCCAAAATGCAATAACTATATTCAACAGAGGTTTGAATAAAGATTATATATTAATCAGAAATTAAGTAATCATATACTAAAGAATGAAGTTGTCAAAGAACAAATCCTAGAAATAATTATTTAATTAAAGAGAGACAACATACAAAAATTTGGAAGATACAGCCAAAACAGTATTTAAGAGATAATTTGTATCTTTAAATTATTATATCAATAAAATAGAGAAAGAGCAGATTAATAAATTGGTTATGCAACCAGAAATATAAAACTAGAAAAATAATAAGTTAAAAATCCCTAATAAAACACCGGATTTGAAATCCTGAAAATCAAAGGAGGTAATAATACAATTGAAAATAAGAAAACCATTGAACTAACATATAAGCCTAGGAAATTAAAAACAACAAAAAATAGATAAACATCTGATAAATTAGATTTTAAAAAGAAAGAAGTAAAACAAATTATCAGTTTAAAAACTGTTAATTTTGCAACTAATAAAGAGGAAATTAAAGGAATTACCAGGAGTTATTTTACCAAATTATGTGCCAAAGAAACCAACAATTTAAGTAAAATAGATGAATATACATATATGTGTATATTATCTCTATATGAGTATATTTAGATAGATAGTAATACATTTATGTATGTTTTACATTAACAAAAAAAAAACTAGAATGCTTATATGACCCTGCCTCAGTAAAAGAAATTGAATAAGTCATGAATGAATTCCCTAAGAAAAAATCCCAAAGCCTACCAGACAAATTCGGAAGTGAATTCTATCAAACATTTAAAGAAAATTAATCCCAATATTATATAAACTATTAGGAATTATAGGCAAAGAAGGAGTTCTACCAAATTCCTTTTATCACAGCAAAAGAACAACACAAGGTATATAATTGTAATGGAATACTATTTTGTCTTAAAAAATGATGAGCCAGACAATTTCAGAAAGTGCTGCATGAACTGATACAAAATGAAAGCGAGTAGACTGAGAACATTGTGAATAGTAATAAAGATGATTGTCTGTGAATGATTTAACTATTATCAGCACTGCCAAGATCCAAGAAAACTAAGGAACTTGTGACGAAAAATGTTCTCTGAGAGTGGCTAGGGAGATTAGTAGATTGAGAGCCAGGACTAGAAATAGGATGTCCCAGGTTTAAATTTGGGCTCAGACATTTCTTGACTGTGTGACCCCAGGCAAGGTACGTTATCAATATTATTAGTTGCCTTTGGAAGAAATAATAAGTCCTTGTATTTTTCCACATCATTGGCATTTCTCACTTTTTTCAGAGACATAGAAAATTAAATTTTGTAGTTGTATTTTGTAGTTGCATTTTGTTCTTCCCATGGCCTAACACTTGATATAATTGGTTCAGCACTTTGATGGTCCAAATACGGTGGTTCCTTTCTCCTTGGCAATGAAAAATTCTTGTTAGAATAAACTTTATATATCATTTCAGAGACACTGGTATAGTGAAAAGAATACTAAACATGACCTTTCTGGGTCTCATTTTGTGAGTTTTAGATTCACTTGGTGACCCTGAAAGGTTCTTCCAGCTCTAGAATGTTTATTTCTAAAGAATTGGGAAGAGAATTCTCAAGGAAGGGGTTGGTCTCAAAAATGTGAGGAGACAGGAGATTTAACTGTGAGAAAAAGTGAGATTGCCATCCCATCCATCTCCACCATCATCTCTGTTGCCACTGTTACAAGTAGGAGTGAGATGTTAAAAAAAATTATATATATATATATATAT
>NW_025369994.1:0-3437 GCF_016433145.1 Gracilinanus agilis | reverse complement strand
ACTTACCTTCTGTCTTAGAATTAGTATTTTGTATTGATTCTAAAGCCAAAGAGCAATAAAAGCTAGGCAAAGGGGGTTAAATGACTTGCTCAGGGTCACACAGGTAGGATTTAAATAGAGGACTTTCCATCTCCATGCCTGACTCTCTATCCACTGAGGCACCTTCCTGCCCCAACATGATGTATTTTTAAAAACTAAAGAAAACCTGAACTTCTTTCACTTAATAGTGGTGGCCAAGTGGACAGAGTNTTTAATTTTATAATTTATAATTTATATTTATTTATATAATATAATTATTTATAATGTAATTATATTTTATACATATTTTAAAAATAAAATTTAGGTAACTATTATATATATTAAAATACTTACCTTCTGTCTTAGAATTAGTATTTTGTATTGATTCTAAAGCCGAAGAGCAATAAAAGCTAGGCAAAGGGGGTTAAATGACTTGCTCAGGGTCACACAGGTAGGATTTAAATAGAGGACTTTCCATCTCCTTGCCTGACTCTCTATCCACTGAGGCACCTACGTGCCCCGCCATGATGTATTTTTAAAAACTAATGGAAACCTGAACTTCTTTCACTTAATAGTGGTGGCCAAGTGGACAGAGTTGGTGCAACTCACCTCTGACGCACATTCTTGCAAAGTCCCTACAACAGGAATTAACATGTCCTCATGAGAAGATTTCAGCAAGCGAGCCAAGAGAGGGATGCCCCCTGCTTTCCGGATCGCCTCTTTGTTTGCATGGCTCTTACTGCAGCTCCACAGTGCCAAAGCCCCACATCGGGCCACTTCTACATCCTTGGTCTCATAATGAAAAGAGCGGTGAGAGTGGTCTGGGGTGCTTTGGGCATAGTCCAACAGCTCGACCTGAAAGAATAGGTAAGTCTTGCTCTATTATCTATATCTAATATATCTAAGAGTATATTTAATAATATATACTAATAGTCTACCTAATAAATAACCAACCCTGCAGTTCAGTAATCCAAATACTGGCATCCCCATTTTACAGATGAAGAAACCAAGGCTGAAAGAGGTTAATGACTTGCACACACTCACACAACTAGAAAAGGCTGGAAGCCGTTCAGGATTCTGATTGGGAATCTAATGATTATTCCATATGTCTACAAACATAATTCAATAGCCATAAAGTTGCGAATCTCACTGCCATTAATGCATTTGCGAATTTACAATGCGCTAAATAGCTGCTAGTAAAAAAGAAGTACTAAATTATTGGAGGTACCATATAGGCTATCCTCAGAAGGAGTTCCATTCCATTCCAATCCTGTGTCTTTAGTGCAATACTTTCAAGTATAATTATCAGCATATTGACGCAGTATTCTTGGTTCTAGCAACTCTCATTAGTTAAGAGCAATGCAGAGATTTCTGAGAAGTTTCCCAATCATCCCCAAGGGAAGAATGATGCAGGAAATGGAGATGTTAATGATGGGGAAATAATGTTTGTCAGCACTGTAGGTGCTGATGCCAGGCAAGGAGCAGAGAGAGCGTGGTTCTGGCTCAGCATGTTTGCACCTGCTCTTCTGACTCTGCAGATCATTCAGATCATGCAGTTAATGTGGATGAGAAGATTAGTGCAAAGCCTCTGGGAAGGGTAGCTACTTGTCCATCTCCTCTCAGATATTATGAGTCTCAAAAGAAGAATGGCATCCGTTCCTGGTTATCTCCTCCATCTATGGAGCTGCCTCCATTCTAGGATGGCAGCATCGAACCAGAACTGCAGATTTGATGTCTGGCAAGAGGATAAGGTCCAAAGGGAATGTTTTCTTTAGATTTGTTATTTTCATCGGTATAACAATTATTTGAATTTGTTAAAGTAACAATATCCTTCCAATTATTTTTCTTCTTTTGTTTCTACAAATATTATCTTGTATTTATACAAGCCACACTCCAGCATCTATCATTATTCTCTGTCACAAAATATTTTTGCAATAAAATCACACTCTTCACACTAAGTGAGGAGTTCATAATAACATTAGATTTGAAATAAGATTATTCTGAGATATAGAGTCAATGGTGAGGAAATCCCCTCCTGCAAGTACAAATCAGCAACTACTCTGCAAGCTGGAGCCCTAGCAAACCGCTTGAGGGGAATAAGAGGTTAAATGCCTTATCCATAGTCATACAATCAATATGTGCCACAGGTGGGTTCAGCTGAAGTTTTACTTGGAAGGAAAGGTTTGGCCACAACCAAAAGTTTGAGAACCATTGGCCCTTCAGAGTCTTTTTTGCTATGTCTCCACACCCAGTCCTGTTGGTGGTGTTCACTTGTTTCAACTGGGTATGACTCTTCATAATTCCATTTGAGGTTTTCTTAGTAGAGATTTTGGAGTAGTTTGTTATTTCCTTCTCCAGCTCATTTTACATATGAGGAACTGAGGCAAACAAGATTAAGTGACTTGTCCAGGGTCACACAGCTAGGAAGATCTGAGGCCAGATTTGAACTGAGGAAGATGAATCTTCCTGCTTCCAGGACCAGCACTCTATCCACTACACCACCTAGCTGCCCCAAACTCAGCTTAATGTATGTTTATTCATTAAAACCACAATACTGTGTCGACTAATTTTGGTTCATATTTAGGAAGATGATGGAATGAATTAATGAGTAGTGAACATTTCTATACTGCTTTTAAAGAGTAGAAGTTACTTAGGTGCTAGGTAGAGGAAAGGATGCCAAGTACCAATGTTGTTAATGTAAATACTTGGGAAAAGATCATATTAAGGAAATATGGTTTTAATGGAAAGAATCTTTTAAAACCACACACATGCATACACACACAAAGCTATACTCTGACAGGTGATAAAATTACACCCTAAGAGTAAATTAGAAATTTTAGGAGGAGAACTCATTTTCAAGCTAAATGGAATCCCAACTAATAAAATATTATTTCAATGAACTTGAAAAAAATCATTGTTTCTAATTCACACTTCAATAGCATTTAACCTATTTATCATAATATTTATGCTGCTTACCAATTTCTTGATGCCACCATGTTGCCTCACTGTCCTCCGGGCTCTTCTGAAGTTGGCAACATTTGCTATTGTTTCAGCTGCCAGACATTTCAGATTTTTATCCGGTGAATCGAGTATATTCACCATAATTGGTAAACCTCCAAGGTCAACAATAGTACGTCTGATCTGAGAATTATGGCTAATTTCCTTCAAGATTTTTAATGAACCAATCTAAATGGGGGAAAATGTTATAAGTAAAAGATCATTTAGGAACACATGACAAAGTCTATGTTAAAATAATTCCCATGCCAAGCTAAAATATCTTTTCATTCGAAGGCAATTTACTTTTCTAAATGAATTGCATATTCCTTCCTGTCATATACACACTATGCACCAACCAAGCTCTTATTTGGTGTTATATATAACACCAAATATATATATATATATGTATGTATACATATATA
>NW_025369993.1:0-8977 GCF_016433145.1 Gracilinanus agilis | reverse complement strand
GAGAGAGAGAGAGAGACAGAGAGACAGAGAGAGAGAGAGAGAGACAGAGAGAGAGACAGAGAGAGACAGAGAGACAGAGAGACAGAGAGAGACAGAGAGACAGAGAGAGACAGAGAGACAGAGAGAGAGAGAGAGAGAGACAGAGACAGACAGAGACAGAGACAGACAGAGACAATGACAGAGAGACAGAGAACATCCTGATACAGAAGGGCAAAGACTAGAAAAATAGGTATAAGTGACTTGCCCAAGGTCATACAGCTAGGAAATATCTGGGGCCTCATTTGAAACTAGGTCCTCCTGACTCTAGACATGATGCTCTATCTACTGTACCACCCAGTGCCAATGAAATTACAAGGAGGTTAAAGAACAAGATATCAGTAGGACATCCAGGATCCATGCTTGAATGATAGCTAAGAGGCAGGATGATATAGGAGATAGAGAGCACTTGGCTTTGGGTCAGAATCAAACCACCAGTCTTAGATTTCTGCCTTAGATATTTACCATGTGACTCTTGGCAAGTCATTCAACCTCTTTGGTGTTTAATTTCCTTGTTCTTAAAATAAGTGTGTTTGACTCACCGGCTTCTGAGGTCCCTTCCATCTATGATTCTATGACATTTGGAGAGAGGATAGATGAAAATAAACTTGTGTCACTGGGATGGAATTAGAGAAGGTAGCGTCTTTCCCTTAGGAAGCCTGTATTTGTTGGAAAATTGGAATCTGAGCTATATTTTGCTCCGAGTATAATATTCTCTATACCCACTAGCCAAAACCCTATGGCACAATGAAGAGCATAGATGAATTTCTTCCATATTACTCCCGATTCTAAAAAAACTATAGTAGAGGACCATAAAGCAAAGGTAGCCATCTTCAAAATCTCTATCTCAAAGGCCATTTCCATGAAACTTTCCCTGATTCCCCTGTAGACAAAAGGCCATCTCTCTCTGCTCTGAACTACCATAGTTCTTTGTATCACTCAGGACATTTTACCACATAATATGTTTTATTTTGGCTGTTTGTGCATGTCACAGAATTTTACAACTGAAAAGGACCTCAGTAACTACTTAATACAACCGATATCCCCAAAAGAATCCCTACTATGACACACTATGTCATACTATGACATACCATTAGATCTCTAACTACTTATAATTGTAATTGCCTTCCTAGAGGCAGAGACCATGCTTTTTTTGGTGTGGGTCTCCCACAAGACCCAATAAAATGCCTTGCATAAAATAGGGTACTCAGTAAACATTTGTTGGTTTCTTTAAAAAAATAAATGAATAATACTTTTAAAAATCCTTTAAAATCAGCTTTCTCTAATTCTATTGGATTCATTAAATGCTCTAAAACTATACTGGTTTTCTCCTGACCCTCTGAACATATTTCTTGGTCTTACTCTTTTAATGTTTAGAATGCTCTCTTGCTTCTGCTCATTTTACTCTTAATTTTATGTAGGTCTTCCCATTTTTCCCCCAAAATTAACCTGTTCCCCACTTCTTGGGTTTCATCACAATAATATACCATAACTTGTTTAGCTGTTCCTCAATTGATGAACATTCTCTCAGTTTCCAGTTCTTTGCCACCACGAAGTGCTTGCTATAAATATTTTGGAACATAGTTTCTTTTCCTTTATCTCTGATCACCTTAGGAAATCAACCTAATACTGGTATTTCTGGGTCAAAAGGTATACACAGTTTTATAATTCTTTGAACATAATTCCAGACTACTCTCTAAAATGATTGGATCAATTAACAGTTCCACTAACAGTGATTTAGTGTCCCTATTTTTCTACATCCCCTCCAATAGTCATTTTGCCCTTTCATCATTTTAGACAATTTGATAAGTATGAGATGATATCTCAGAGTTGTTTTGATTTTCTTTTCTCTAGCCATTCCCCAATTGAGAAATGGTCAAAAGAAAGACCAGATAGTTTTTGGATGAAGAAATCAAACCTATATATAACTATATGGGAAAAACTGCTCTAAATCATGATTTTTTAAATTTATTTTTTTTTAAACCCTCACCTTTCATCTTGGAGTCAATATTGTGTATTGGCTCCAAGGCAGAAAGAGTGGTAAGGGCTAGACAATGGGGTCAAGTGACTTGCCCAGGGTCACACAGCTGGGAAGTGTCTGAGGCCAGATTTGAACCTAGTACCTCCCATCTCTAGGCCTGGCTCTCAATCCACTGAGCTACCCAGCTACCCCCTCTAAATCCTTATTGATTAGAGAAATATAGATCTGGATCTTTTTTTAATCTATAAAAATGAGAATACCCACAAGTAGACAGAGCATGCTATTATTCTCATTTTAAAGGTAATGAAATTGATGTCCAGAGATGTTAAATGATTTTTCCATTGTTATTTATCTAGTAAGTGGAAGACCAGGGACTTGAAATCAGGTCTGTTTACACCAAGACCAATATATCTATTATATCTCACTGACTTTCTCATAGTTTGGAATGGTGACTAGTCTATAAATTCTCATTTAGGACTTTTTTGTTTTGTACAAACATACCATTATTAACCTAATTTCCCCAGCCCTCTCCAAGCAAAATGATGTCATTAGATCGGGAAGAAATTATTCAAGAGGAGCTGAGATGATACCAAGCTTACCAGTCCTGTTTTCCTGCTCAAATTCTTCTTGTAACCTACCCAGATTCAGGTACCTGCAAAAGAACAAATAGAGATGCTTTCTCCCTTACCTTCTCTGGATCAGTAGGTGGTTGACGGTTTTAGTTAATGAGATTCTCTACAGATTCTTGAAAAGTAAATTGCCCACATGAAAAAGTTGTGATTGTTTGAATAGTCACTATTATTCAATATAGTGAATGCCTGAGCTATCAACAAAGGGAGCAATTAAACTGGGCAGGTATTATCAATAACTTGAAAGCAAAATGTGCCCTAGATTAACTGCAATGCCAATAATGTATTTAAGTACCCATAGTAACTGACTTAGCTGCCCACAGCAAACTGCTCATGAGGTCTATCAGTATGCAAAGGCAATCCTTCCTTTCTGATAATGGGTAGAAAGTCATTTTGGGGCCTCTTGCACTGAGGACAAACCGAAATACTGGGGCCCCCCAGAAAATTCCAAACAGAAGGTCAACTTGAAAGGTTAATGCTTAAATGTTCCATAGCCCCTTTGCTGACCTTGGGAAACAAGGATACTCAGCTCGCATTCAAAACATGAGTTGAATGTTGTTTTTTCTGGACCATTATTAAATCAAATCTAGCTTTTGGCAGGACACAGCTTCCTTGTCTCTGCTGGAGTGTTGGCTGAGTTCTGATGTCTTCCAAGGAATCAGAGCTGTTCCAAACACAAATGTGAGAGGGCAACCCTCTCTGCCACTAGACACTGGAAGATGGATGACATATCATTAACCTTCAAACATGGCTGTGTGCAGAGAGCCTTTCCTACAGATGGCAAATTGGATTCTCCTCTCTGTCTTGGCCCCCAGGAAATCTTCTGGCATAGAGCTCTCATTGAATTCAAAGGGAATCTCTGCATGTGGCTTTGACACTTTATTGTGGAGGAGGAGGATTACTGCAAGTCTCTTATTTATCTCTCTCATGCATAAAAGACAACATGATTTAGTTGATAGAGTTCTGTTCTTAGAGTCAAGGAAGACCTAGGTTCAAAACCTGCCTTCTACGGTAGTTGTGTGACCATGGACAAGTGATTTAACCTCTATGAATCTCCTGCAGCGCTCAAGACATGCAGAGATTCCTTAATCTGGAGTTTGTGAACTTATTTTTATTTTTAAATATTTTGTTAATGATTTTGAAATAATCGGTTTCCTTTGTGTTTTTTTTTGTTTCATTTGTCAGAAATGTTTAACAACTAGATCTCCAAAAAAACATATGCACAACACATTTTAAAATTTAATCTCCACGATTAATATTTCCTCCATTACTTCCTTAAACCCAAACAATGAATAAAACAACAAATCGATCCCTGATTTGTAGCACTTGCTAATTTCCTAAGTGAAATACTCACACTAAAAATTTAACAATTGGCTTTCTCTCTAACCAGTTTGAACTGACTCCAGCACACTCCTATGTGTTACCCTGTGAATTTCAATTAACCTCCATCTGCCTTGGTTTCCTCTTCTGTAAAACTGAGATAAAAATAACACCTATCTTCCAGGGTAGTTGTGAGGATCAAATGATATTTGTGGAGCATTTCACACATTTTCAAGCATTGAGAAATGCTAGTTATTATTATTATATTAATTTTAAAACTTAATTCTGAGAAGAGATGTATAGGTTTCATATTGCCAAAGGGGTTTATGGTTAAAAATATTAAGGAGTCCCTGCTCTAAAAATTATCTACCAATTTTAAGTTGGTTGCATTTCTATATGGACAAAATCACATAAAATTAATTTGAATGAATACAATATTTTGTTAGTTATTGTACAAAGACAAATGGTGATAAAATGAAGTAAATCATTGTGCTTCTGTGTGGATATGTTGAAGTGGTGTTCATACCCAGGTCTCCAGAGCTTTAAAAGATTACTAAGTACATATATTTATGGAAATATTCAATATCAAAATCATTTATGAACTGAATAATATTTAATATCCTTCCCCACCCCCCCTTTGCATTTTTCATCATGTTCTGTTTGCAAAAAAACCAAAAAACCAAAAATAACAAGTAACACAAAAGACCTAGTCTAGAGAATAGGAAAACTGATAAAGCTGATGAATAGCCTTGATGGCATGAATAATAATAGCAATACTCATGATGCCCCCAAAGTCCAATCCATCATCCATACTTAGGGAGAGAGGAGGGGAAGTGGCAAAGTAGGAGGATGCCAGGGACTTCCTATATCTTAAGATCATTAGAATATCTGTGAAGTCCTGGCAGGAATCCAGAATTGTCAAATGGGCAGCACCACTGATTGGATTAACCACCTGGTGAGTGTGTTTCAACTGCTTCGAAGAACTAAAGAAATGGACAAGGCAATACAGGATCACAAGCTGATCCCATTTGAAGCCATCATAATGGTAAATAGCTCATCTTTAACAGGAGATAACAGAGTGAATATTGCTCCTTCATCTACTGATAAATCAAGAAAGCAAGCTACACTAGAATAAATTAGAAATTCCAATATCTCATTTACTTTAAATGCTTTAATGTAGATGGTACCAGACCCAAGTGGACAAACTCCATGTGTTCATGGAATGACTAAAGGCATGAATATTTCAGCCTTATCATAACAAAGTATCTTATAGGCAAGAGCTTCATACCCCTTTTAGTCAAAGGTACCTTCATTTTCAAATAACACAATATATTACTAACCCATGTAGAACAAAAGAAAGACTTTCATCCTTTAGCCTAGACTAGATAAAATAAAAGGCAAAGCTAAAGAGTTACTGAAAAATGAATAGGGAAAGACTGAAGATCCTGAGGGCTTTGAAAATCTCAACTTGGCTCTCTAATAACAAAAGAGATGACAAAAATAATACTAATATCTCAAATGATCTAGAAAAGGTTGCGCATTCTAAGATTGGAATTTCCAAAGTCTTTTTTGATTTTGATGGCAAAAATTAAGCTAGCATATCAAACGCACGAGAAGTAATTTTTAAAAGCCAACATTTGCTATAACCATCATGAAGGCATGCATTCTTTGACAAAATTTGACAGAAAGTGTGATGTTTCAAGACCTATATACAAAGAGTTGGAAAAGTGGAGTTATCAAGGGATGCACCTAAGGACTTCAGAGAGCTAATGAAAATCTGTGAAAAGGTATTAAAAGATAATATCCATCTTTAACTTGTAAACACATTGTAGGAAACTTTAACTCTATAACAATTAAGGCAAAAAATGTAAATGCAGGATGAAACTGGAAAACAAAAATACATCAGAAATTCTAGTTTTCCTTATTAGCAACTGAAAGCAAAAGCCAAAAGGTTCAGAGGATATGAGGATTCAAAGATATCAATTTGAGGGTAAAACGACAACAACAAAATTAACCATTCAAAGGAAAAACAAAAAGAAGCTATTTAACTTCAATTTTAAAAAAAAGAACAACTTTCCTACGAAGGTTTAATATGCAAAAAAATCAAGATACTTCTTATAGAAGAAGAATATGGCAACTTTCTGGTCGAGGTTATGGCCACAAGAGAGCCACCCCAATGAAAACACAAGTAGGATTAAATGAGAGACAGAAAGCTTTTACATCACTAATAAAATAAATGACAGATGAGTTATGTAAATGGATATAAAAGAAGTTCCAGCTTTTCTGTAAAAACAGAGTCAGATCTGATCCATAATTATTGGCTCAGACACTTCACAGGGTCTCATGAATTATTAGCAAAGAACCAGGTTTCTTTAACAATCAAATGTTAAAGAAAATTTAAAAAAATGTTTTTCTTAACAGAAGGAAGGCATCCCATATTCTCCACTGAAATATTAGCTTTAAAATCTCTTCCATATATACTATGGGTATTGTTTTTATACCTTACAATTCAAATGCTTGGCAGCTAGGTAGCTCAATGGATTGAAAGCAAGTCCTGGGTTCAAATGTGACCTCGAACAGTTCCTAGCTATGTGACCCTGGGTGAGTCACTTAATCCCATTTGCCTTGATCTTATTGCTTCTCTTTCTTAGTATCTTTCTCAGTATCTCTCTAAGAGAGAAAGTAATGGTTTTTTAAAAATCAGTTGCTATGAATATTTTTTACTTTCATAACATATTTTCTGATGTCTACCTATTTTAGAGAGTTATCCTTTATAACAAAAAATAAAAAATGAGATGGAAAAAAGCTTGAGAACCAATTTATCCAAATATTCCAGATATTATATACATCCTTTCAAACTTGTATTCTTCCACATCTGCAAAGAAGTAGGGAAGATTCTTTCATCTATGTCTTTAAACTCGATCATTATCATTTCAGAGCATACAGTTTTGAATATTTTATTTTTGTTGGTCTTTTCCATTATATTGGTATAGTCAGTAAGTGTATCGTTTTCCTAATTCTTCTTCGTTTATTTTTCATCAGTGCAGATAAGTCTTCCTTGTGCTTCTCTATGTTTATCATAGGCATCATTTCTTAAATAACTAATAGTTCCATGCTTTCATGTACCACAATTTATTTTGCTCTCCCCCAGTTGATAGGTTTATTTAATTTTCACCTTTTTGCTAAATACAAAAAGAGATAATTTAAATAATTTGGTTGTATTAGAGGCTTTTCTTTATCACTGACTTCCTTGGGGGACACATACCTACTAGTGGTATCTATAATTCAAAGAGTATGAACATATGAACATTTTAATCACTTTCTTTGCATAATTCCAAATTGCTTTCCAGAATGCTTAGATCAATTCATATCTCTGCTAACAGCAGATTTATGTGCTTATCTTTCCACAATTCCTCCAACCCTGACTATGTCAATCTTTTGTTAATTTGTGAAATGACAGGATTGTTTTGATTTCAATTTTTCTTTTCATTAGTGATTTGGAACATTCTTTCATTAGATTTTTAATAGTTTGGAATTATTCTTTTGAGAACCATTTGTTCATATTCTTGGACCACTTATCTATTTGAGAAATTATAACTGTGCCTTTAATTAGGAATAAAATGAGAAGAGACAGTTTTAATTGTCATTTGAGGAGAGTTAACCGTCATGGTGAGAGAAACTGTGAGAAGCACAGAAGAGATAAAAAAAAAAAAACCTGATTCCTGAGGAAGATGAGTGAGTTATCTTGTGTAGTCCTGTGAGAAATTGAGTATAAGTGATTATGCTGTGAAAAAGATATCTCAATGAGAATTCTTGACAAAAATTCTGTAACAACCGTCCTTAGAGATTTGAATTGTTGGATTATTATTCCAGAGCTGTGGAAGTGTCCCACGTTTTGGCTTATGGCTACAGTTGACTTCTGTGACTTTTCTCACAACTGATACATTATTGAGATATTTAAATATGTCATTGTAACAATGTTGGTAAAATATGTAAGGAATATTGATGTTTAAGGGAAGGGGGAAAAAAGGTTTGAGATTGAGAGAGACAGAGACAGAGAGAGATGATTGAAAGCTTTAAAAAAGCTTTTACCAGTTACTAATAAACTGAGGTGGGGACTCAGAATGAAATAATTAATATGAAATTGACCATTTTCATTAATTGATGATGAAATATAGGAACATGTGATTTTATTGCCTTAGAACTTGAGATGAGAGGGGCTAAGGGCTATTTACTAGTTGTAATGGTTGTCTACTAGTGTACATACCCAGAACCCATCATTCCTATCATCAAATCTGTTAGAATACCAAAAGATGATAATCCTCCAAAAATTGGCCAATTATATTTTTACACGATAGCTAGGCAGTACAGTGGATAGAGTGCTGGGTGAGGAATAAGGAAGACACATCTTTTTGAGCTCAAATTCAGCCTTAGACTCTAACTCTGACCATTTGGCATAAGAGATACAAAACCTTGAACAAGTAACAGAACCCTTAAAAATCAGATTGTAACCAAACAAAAGTTAATGGATTCATGAGATAACAACCAATATAAAATATTAAAACAAAGTCAAAAGACTGAAAAAACAGAAAACATAAAGGATCTCATATTTTAAAAATAATCTGGAAAATAAATCAAGGAAAGATAATTTAATAATTATTGGACTACCAGAAAGCCATGACTAGAAATATGTTTGAGTATCATATTTTAAGAAATTAGAGTGGTTCAATGGATAAAGAGCCAGGCCTGTAGATGGGAAGTCCTGTGCTTAAATCTGGTTTTTGACACTTCCTAGTTGTATTACTCTGGGTAAGTCATTTAATCCCAGTTGCCTAGTCCTTAACCATACTTCTTCCTTGGAACCAATACTTAGTATTGATTTTAAGACAAAAGGTGTTTTGGTAAAAAGGAGGAAAGATAAGGAGAAAAGGGGTGTGAGAGACAGACAGACAGAAAAAAAGAGAGACAGAGACAGAGATAGAGACAGAAAGAGGGGGAGAGGGAAGGAAGG
>NW_025369992.1:6753-7489 GCF_016433145.1 Gracilinanus agilis | reverse complement strand
CTACCAAAACAAACACAGCAATTATATGAAAACAACTACAAAACACTTTCCAAACAAATAAAACTGGATCTAAACAATTGGAAAGCCATTGATTGCTCATGGGTAGGAGGAGCTAACATAATAAAAATGACAATTCTACCCAAATTAATTTACCTATTTAGCGCCATACCTATCAAGCTACCAAAAAACTTCTTTACTGAATTAGAAAAAACTATAGCAAATTTCATTTGGAATAACAAAAGATCAAGAATATCAAGGGAAATAATGAAAAAAAATGTGAAGGAAGGGGGTCTAGCAGTACCAGATATTAAACTATACTATAAAGCAGCAGTCATCAAAACATTATGGTACTGGCTAAGAGATAGAGAGGAGGATCAATGGAATAGACTTGGGGTTAATGACATCAGCAAGACAGTGTATGATAAACCCAAAGAGCCCAACTTTTGGGACATGAATCCACTATTTGAAAAAAACTGCTGGGAAATTTGGAAAACAATATGAGAGAGATTAGGTCTAGATCAACATCTCACACCCTACACCAAGATAAATTCAGAATGGGTGAACGACTTGAATATAAAGAGGGAAACTATAAACAAGTTAAGTGAACACAGAATAGTTTACTTGTCAGATCTGTGGGAAAGGAAAGACTTTAAAACCAAGCAAGAGTTAGAGAAAATTACAAAATGTAAATTAAATGGTTTTGATTATATTAAACTAAAAAGTTTTTGTACAAACA
>NW_025369992.1:0-6669 GCF_016433145.1 Gracilinanus agilis | reverse complement strand
ATCAAGCCATTCCCCAATTGATAAATGGGCAAGAGACATGAATAGGCAATTTTCAGGTAAAGAAATCAAAAGTATCAATAAGCACATGAGAAAGTGTTCCAAATCTCTAATAATTAGAGAAATGCAAATCAAAACAACTCTGAGGTATCACCTCACACCTAGCAGATTGGCTAAAATGAAAGAAGGGGAGAGTAATGAATGTTGGAGGGGATGTGGCAAAACTGTGACATTAATGCATTGCTGGTGGAGTTGTGAACTGATCCAGCCATTCTGGCTGGCAATTTGGAATCATGCTCAAAGGGCTATAAAAGAATGCCTGCCCTTTGATCCAGCCATACCATTGCTGGGTTTGTACCCCAAAGAGATCATAGATAAACAGACTTGTACGAAAATATTTATAGCTGCGCTTTTTTTGGTGGCAACAAACTGGAAAAGGAGGGAATGCCCTTCAATTGGGGAATGGCTGAACAAACTGTGTGGTATATGCGGGTGATGGAATACTATTGTGCTAAAAGGAATAACAAACTGGAGAAGTTCCAGGCGAACTGGAGAGACCTCTGGGAACTGATGCAGAGAGAAAGGAGCAGAGCCAGAAGAACATTGTACACAGAGACTGATATACTGTGGTAAAATAGAATGTAATGGGCTTCTGTACCAGCAACAATGCAATGACCCAGGACAGCTCTGAGGGATTTATGGTAAAGAACGCTACCTACATTCAGAGGAAGAACTGCAGGAGAGGAAACATATAAGAAAAACAACTGCTTGAACGCATGGGACAGGGTGGACATGATTGAGGGTGTGGACTCGAAACTACCACACTAATGCAACCACCAACAATTTAGAAATAGGTCTTGATCAAGGACACATGACAAAACTAGTGGAAATGTGTGTCGGCCATGGGTGGGGGGAGAGCGGGGAGTGAAGGGGAAAGTAGGAGCATGAATCATGTAACCATGTTAAAAATGATTATTAATAAATGTTTATTTAAAAAAAAATAAAAAAATAAAAAAGAATGCCTGCCCTTTGATCCAGCCATACCATTGTTGGGTTTGTACCCCAAAGAGATCATAGATAGACTTGTTCAAAAATATTTATAACTATACTTTTTGTGGTGGCAAAGAACTGGAAAAGGAGGGTATTCCTTCAATTGGGGAATGGCTGAACAAACTGTGGTATATGCTGGTGATGGAATACTATTGTGCTAAAAGGAATAATAAACTGGAGGAGTTCCATGTGAACTGGAGAGAGATCTCCAGGAATTGATGCAGAGCGAAAGGAGCAGAGCCAGAAGAACTCTATACACAGAGACTGACATTCTGTGGTAAAATCGAATGTAATGGACCTCTGTACCAGCAGCAATACAATGACCCAGGACAATTCAGAGGGATTCATGGTAAAGAACGCTGCCCACATTCAGAGGAAGGACTGCAGGAGAGGAAACATATAAGAAAAACAACGGCTTGAACGCATGGGTCGGGGTGGACATGATTGAGGGTGTGGACTCGAAACTACCACACCAATGCAACTACCAACAATTTGGAAATAGGTCTTGATCAAGGACACATGACAAAACTAGTGGAAACGCGCATCGGCCATGGGTGGGGGGAGTGCGAGGGGCGAAGGGGAAAGTAGGAGCATGAATCATGTAATCATGTTAAAAATGAATATTAATAAATGTTAAAAAAAAAAAAGCTGGCCCACCCTGAAATCTGGGCTTATCTCCATTGGTCAGTTGGTCAGTGTGTTGCTCCCTTGACATATATTTTTTAAACATTTATTAATATTCATTTTTAACCTGTTTACATGCTTCATACCCCTACTTTCCCCTTCACCCCCCGCATTCCCCCCACCCATGGCCAACGCACATTTCTACTGGTTGTAACATGTGTCTTTGTTTAGGGCCTATTTCCATATTGTTGTTAGTTGCATTGGTGTGGTAGTTTCGAGTCCACATCCCCAATCATGTCCACCTCAGCCCCTGCATTCAAGCAATTGATTATCTTCTATGTTTTCTCTCCTGCAGATCTTCCTCTGAATGTGGGTAGCGTTTTTTACCATAAATCCCTCATAGCTGTCTTGTGTCCTTGCGTTGCTGCTAGTACAGAAGCCCATTACATTCGATTTTACCATAGTATATCAGTCTCTGTACAATGTTCCTCTGGCTCTGCTCCTTTCACTCTGCATCACTTCCTGGAGGTCTCTCCAGTTCACCTGGAACTCCTCCAGTTTATTATTCCTTTTAGCACAATAGTATTCCATCACCAGCATATACCACAGTTTGTTCAGCCATTCCCCAATTGAAGGAATACCCTCATTTTCCAGTTCTTTGCCACCACAAAAAGCGCAGCTATGAATATTTTCGTACAAGTCTGTTTATCTATGATCTCTTTGGGGTACAAACCCAACAATGGTATGGCTGGATCAAAGGGCAGGCATTCTTTTATAGCCCTTTGAGCATAACTCCAAATTGCCAGCCAGAATGGTTGGATCATTTCACAACTCCACCAGCAATGCATTAATGTCCCTTGACATATTTTAATAAACTCCTTTAAGTTTTCTGGGTTTTACCTTGTTAACCAAGGTAAAAGCTCCCAAAGGGAAAGAATTTTAACTTCAACACATTTATTAATTCCTTTTCCTTGCAAGGGACTGTGATAGGTAGAATGCATAGAAAGCAATACTCATGGCAAAACCATTTCAGTCTCTTATCGAGAAAACCCCAAAATAGGATCATGGGAGAGCCAGACATGATAGAATCGACTGAACAACAACAACAGTGATGGGACTACAAAGAATGGAAGAATTTTAAGGAAAGTAGAAGAAAATAGATTCAATCCTCTTTTTTTTAAAGATGTGAAAAAAAATGACAGACTGTCTTAGACAATGAGAGTGAGACTATTGAACTCTCTTATCTTCTCCCTAATGATTCAAAGATATGTAAATTGCTATTTATTGATATCTAATTTGTCGCCATGCTGTAATGGTAGGAAAGGTATCTGAATTCTCCCTTTATTTTCTTCCCTGCTCTTTTCCATGACATTCATTTCTCGAATATTGGATTGCTTTAGCTATCTTCAAGGTGTCAACTGAAATTAAATCTAGGGTTTTAGGATGACCTTCAAAGTAAATGAATTGAATTAGATGAACTTACTGTCTGGCTTGTTTCATTCTTGTCTCTAGAAGTGCTATTATTTCCCTGCCTATTTGCTATTGTTCTGACATAATGAAAGTGATGCCTTGAATTTTGAAACCAGTTCCTTCCAAGGAGACAGATACAAGGGCTTCGTGTATTATTTCACTTCTCATCACATCTGTGTGAGATAAGCATTATCCCTAATTCTTTTTGACAGATGGGGCATCAGGAAACAAGTCAGATGATTTACCTGTGATCAGAGAGATGTGGATCTGGGATAAAGCCCTCCTGTCTAGTGGGCTTCCCATCTTAATTAAACTTGCAAGAGTCATATCAATTCATCACGTGTTATATATAAATAATGTGTGAAGTAAATTCAATAGCAAATGAAATTGTGTTTTGGGAACACAGGAAAGAATAAGAAACATATCAGTGGATTGTTTTGCCAGAATAAACAAAGTTTAGGCTGCTATTCATTAAGAGACTGCCATTTACATGGTACAGCTATCAACAGTGGAAAATAGATATATTTTTTCTTACAAGTGTGGCAAATACTGCTATAACTCTCTTTGAGAGAAACAATCCATGGAGGTCCAGATGGCCTGTAGAATTTTGGAAACTTTTTTTCTGCAGCTATTTTGTTTTCTGGCCACCTTCAGTGGAGTAATTAAAATGGTAAGCATATTTCCTTTTATAGATACAGTGTTGTTTAGGAAATTCCAACTGTAGGACATTTGAAATTATATCTCCTTTTCCCTTTTTACCCTAGCCTTTCCTAATAAGGAACGTTTCCTTTTCTCCTCCTTCTTAGAAAGTCATGTACAATAGCTTGCCTTTAAAGGAGTATCCTTTGAACTTTTCTATGAATGAGTTTTTTCCCCAGAACAATTTTATGACACTAGACACTACTTTTATGAGTAGAATAAACATCTGGTTCAATTTTGTTATTTTCATTCAGGTATTTTTCAGTTGTATATGTCACTCTTTGTGATTCCATTTGAAGTTTTCTTGGCAAAGATATTGGGAGGTTTCTCATTTTACAGAAGAGGAAATTGAGGCAAATAGGGATAAGTGACTTGTCCAGGGTTACAAACTAATAAGTATCTGAGACCAGACTTAAATTCAGTTCAATTTCCTGACTCCAGGCCCAACACTATCCACTGCTCCACCTAGCTGCCCAATATCTGGTTCAATTCCTCACTTCATCTTGAAATTATTGAAAGAAATTATGCCTTTAATCATACTTATTATGAAATCATATATGAGCTTAACATGTATGGGATCACTTTTTGCAATTATTTAATTTTTTTTTAAAATCTACATGACACCAAATTTTAAAATTGTAGTAGAGACACCAAGTAAAACACAAAAAAGGGAATTCTAAGTGAAAACATGAATATCTATTACATACCATTTCCTTTTCCTTTTAAGTACATAATAAATTCAACATATAACTTCCAAATTGACCTACGTGTATGTTACTCCTTCTGGCCTTCCTTCTGCTCTCTTCTTGTACATTTAAAAAAAACATTCTTCAATTATCTTTCTTTTGGGGACAACTACATAGCTATTCCCTTCTGCCTCCAACTCCTATTTGAAATTTTTTTTTTTAAAAAAAGGAAAACAAGTGTAACAAATATGTATTATATAGAGAGATTTGTAGAAAAGAAAACAAATCCCTACATTGTTCTATCTTGACATATATGACTTATGGTGCTCCTTGAGTTCCTCAGTTCTATGTCAGGAGGTGGGGAATTGAGTTTTCATTATCATTCTTCTGGAATTATGTTTAGTTACTGTATTGATTAGAGTTCTGCTCATTTGCCTCTGCATTTGTTCATGCATCATTCCTGAGTTCCTCTGAAATCATGTGAGGTTGGTATCTTATTTAACAAAACATTTTAAGACTGGCTGAATTTTGGTTTAATAGATCAATTATCAATTATTTCCATGCTAGGGATTCAAAAGTGAGGTAGACTCTGCCCTGAAGCAGCCCATATTCTTGCTATATTTTCATATACATTTCTGCCATTGCTTTATCTATTTTTAAGGCAATACTGCTCACAATTGTCCATCATCTTCCTCTATATTAAAATGAATGCAAAATTTATCCCATATTTTAAATTATATAGTTTAGTGAATTCCAAATAGGTGTAGAAACTAATTTAAATGTAAATAATCAGTAAGGTAGTTTAGTTTGTATCAATATTGAATGTTAGGTTAAATTTTTTTTACGAGCTTTTAATCTATTATCTTGAAGTCTGGACCATTACATGGTCTTTTCAATGAGATTTGTGAGCACTCAAGAGAGATCCCAGTCATCTACAGTGGAAAAATGAAGTAGATGAAGAACACATATCATAAATGTTAGCACTTGCCTATATATTTCATGGCTAAAATGTGAGGGCAGTGGGAATAAGAATTTATTAAGTATTTTTAACATGTCAGGAATTGTGGTAAATGCTTGACAATTATTATCTCATTTTATTCTCACAACACTGGAATGGGAACCTGATTATGATCCCCCCTTTTATAGCTGAAGAAACTAAGGCAGAAGAAAGATATCAAGTAATTGGCCCAAGATCACATAGCTAGTAGGTATCTGATGCGATATTTGAAATATGGTCTTCTCACTCCAGGTCTAGCCCTCTCTGCATTGCATCTCCTAGCCATTTCTGAAATATGGCTCTGAAAGGCATGTTTTACTTAAAAGAAATACGTTTTGTAATGGAGGAGAAGAAGAATTAAAGTAGCATTATAAATTTAAAGGGTATAGTATTCTGAAGAATTAAAAAAATATATAGGGATAAAGACAATTTAGGTCAAGATGAACAAAGGCAAAATCAATAGTATTGTCATCAGAGTATATTGTGCTATAGACCTGGAAAGAAAGAAGAGATAGGTTAGGAGTTTGGGAAACACAAGACAAGTTTGTCATAGAAGCATAATCTAATAGTGACAAGAAATTTCAGTTATTCAGGTATCTGCTAAAGCTCCAAAGTCCATTGTGCATCTCATTCTTATAAACTCTGTCTGTTTTGATATGTATTTTCTTTGACAAGTGAAATAGATAATAAATTACAAATAGATGACAAAAATACAAATTGAATAAAAATTTTTCTTCTCTCTCTGCCCTATAAATGTGTTAACTGTGTTTTTCAGTAGATTATGTTCCATCATTACATTTAGGTACTGTAATGAATCCTGAACCTAATTCTCTTTAAAGTTGTAAATTTTTTAAAAATGCTAAAATATTTTTTTTCCTTTTCTCTTAAAAGCATTATGAGATAATTGGGAGAAGCAATAGTAAGGCTATACAACTTTGCTCTCTTTATAATGAACAACAACACCTGAGAAGAAATACATACTTAAACTTAACCCAGATCTGTCAGGAAGTACAGGTAAGGAAGATTAGTCACAAGCCAAAGATTCTGTTTAGACAGTAGACTTTATATGTAAATAATGTATATAAACAAATAAAAATATGTAGTAAGTATATATGTGTATGTGTGTGTGTGTGTATATATATATAT
>NW_025369991.1:0-2139 GCF_016433145.1 Gracilinanus agilis | reverse complement strand
GTATATATATATACACATATATATGTATATATAGTCTGTTTAGATCACTTTCATTTCCCAAAATCCCATTTCCTAAAACAAAAAAAATTGTTTAATTCACTTTAAAACAGAAATCTTTTTTCAAGTTAAAATGCTTATTAGAATGACCAGCAAGTGTTTTATTTGATCAAATACAGCCTCATTTCTTATCTTTTTTTTTTTAACCCTTGTACTTTGGTGCATTGTCTCATAGGTGGAAGATTGGTAAGGGTGGGCAATGGGGGTCAAGTGACTTGCCCAGGGTCACACAGCTGGGAAGTGGCTGAGGCCGGGTTTGAACCTAGGACCTCCTGTCTCTAGGCCTATTTCTTATCTTTTTTAAGAAATCAAACCCCTCTATCACCTACTGTTCTGGTGCTGAAACTTATTCACTAATTGGGCTCAATTTTTCCCTCTTTACTCTTACCCCACTCCCCCCCCCAAAACTCCCCAAAACAATGTTCCTAGGAAAGATAGGATTCTATACCTGAATTTAAGTTTTGAAGTGACAAATCGTGTTTGATTCTTCCTGTTCCATTTCCCTCATCCTCACCCTGTGCTTGAAGGCTATTGAACCATCACATATAAAATATAGTTTCAAGTAGATTACTTAGTAGTTAAAGTAACATTTTTGGAGGAGGCTGTTATGTTGTCCTTTAGGTCATAACCAGCTGAGTCTCAGATGTGTATTCTAAAGGGTTCCATTTGGTCAACACTAACACTGTAATAATTTGGCTGGTAGAGGGTCATCCTTTTTTTTTTTTTTTTTTTTTTGCAAATTTTTAATTTCTCCTAATTGGATAGAATGCCACTTAAGATGGCAGAATGACGTAGATTTGTCATGTGCTCCTGGACATTTCTATACTTAAAACTCTTGTTTATCTGGAATCCAAACAAATGGAAAGCTCAAACAACCAGATTTCTCCTTGGCATTTTGCCTTTCTTAGAAGAAAAATAAAATAAACAAGATTTCAAGAACTAATTTATTTATTTAAGTAAACCCTTACCTTTCATCTTAGAGTCAATACTGTATATTGGGTCCAGGGTAGAAAAGCAGTAAGGGCTGGGCAATGGGAGTTAAGTGACTTGCCCATAGCAAGGAAGTATGTGAGGTCAGATTTGAACCTGGCATCTTCCATCTCTTGGCCTGGCTTTCAATCTGAGCCCCCTAGCTGCCCCTGACTAATTTATTTTTAGTATAATCAATTTTTTTTAAAGATTGTGTTCCATCTCTCCCATGTTGAAAGGGAGAGCTACTCATAGGTCCCATCCCATTGACCTGCTCTTTTTCCTATCTGAGTTGGTTTGTCCTTACTTAGGCCACTTGGGGCAGATATTATAGGGATAGAAATGACAAGATTTGGCAACTTGTTGGATGTATATGTATAGTGAATGAGAGTGAGAAGTTGAGAATGACACTCAGATGGTAAACCTACGTGCCTGGAAGGATGGTGATCTCTTTAACAGTAACAACAAAATTATGTTTCAGACATATTGGATGTGAGATGCCGCTGGGGCATTCAGTTCAAAATGATGTGGGACTGGAGCTCAGGAGAGGAACTAGGGATGGTATGCAGATCTTTGTGAATTGAACCCTTGGGAGAAAATGAAATCAAGTGAGACATGACAGAGAGAAAATTGAAAAGGGCCCATGACAACCTCTTGAGGATGCCCACAGCTAGTGAGTATGACATGGATGAAGATCTGATGGAGATTGGGAAAAGAGCCAGGAGAGAACATTGTCATGAAGGCCCATGGAGGAGAGAGTATCCAGAAGGAAAAAGGTGGTTAGTGGTGCCAAGTACTGTAGAGCAGTCAAGGAGAGGATGAGGATGAAGGAAAGGTCATGAGAATCTATATTTAAGAGCTCACTGATAATTTTGGAGAGTTTTCCAGGTAGGAAACTTTCTTTACCAATGAAGATTGACCACTATTTTTAATATAATTTAACATCTCAGAGTTGTCTAAAGCACCAAGAGGCTAAGAGACTTGCTTTGAGCATGCTGTACACAGCATGGGGAGAGACTTGAGCTCAGCTCTTTTTGACTTTGAGGCTGACTGTCTATCCACTACTGCACATATCCTTTCCTATATAAATGCTATTATTATTATTATTATTAT
>NW_025369990.1:0-2645 GCF_016433145.1 Gracilinanus agilis | reverse complement strand
TACCCAACAGCTCAGCGCCCCCTCTCCAGCGCCGCCATAAGCAGCACGGCCTGGTACGTAGGAATAAATCTCCCCCTATCTCTTTTAATCAGATCTATTTTTACTTTGGCTTTGCCAGATATCATGATTGCAATTCCTGCCTTCTTTTTCTCAGTTGATGCCCAACAGATTTTGTTCCAGCCTCTTACCTTTACCCTATGTGTGTCTATCTGCCTCATGTGTGTTTCTTGTAGACAACAAATGGTAGGATTTTTGTTTCTAATCCACTCTGTTATTTGCTTCCATTTTATGGTTGTTTATCCCATTCACATTCAGAGTTATGATTTCCACCTCTGTATTCCCCAACATTTTAATTTCCTCTCCTTGTCCTGACCTTTCTTATTTCACTATTTCCTTCTACACCAGTGTTTTGTTTTTAATCAGTCCCTCTAATCCCCACCCTTATTTTACTTCCCTATCTCCCCTATTCTTATTCTACTCTTATTTTTCTTTAGGGTTTTTTAAGCTACCTCCTCCACTCTCTCCCTAGTATTGCTTCCCTCCCCACCAGTCCATTTCTTACCCTTATTCTTCTCTATATGGCATGAATGAATTCTCTTCCACAATGGATCTAATTGTTCTCCCCTCTTTGAGTCAATTTCAATGTACCTCAGAATTAAGTATTTCCTGTCTCCAACCATTTTACTCTTCCAATGTATTGGTCTTCTCTCCTGCTCCCACCATGCGCTTCTTTATGAAGAATGAATTTCCCCCATTTTGTCTCTTTTCCCATTTCTCTCAATATTATCCTCTTTTTTACCTCTCGTTTTATGTGTGTATATAGGCTTTTTCTTTTGTCATGATCTTATTCTTACATGGTCTCTCCTGGATCTATTTTCAAGTTCTGATGTTTTGTCAATGAGTTGTTTCATATTCTCCTCAATTTTATATATATTGACATTTCATCCTGTACCAGGGATAGGCAAACTTTTTAAAGAGGAGACCAAAGGAAAGGAAATGCTCATCTGTCAGTCTATTTCTAAGGCAACTCTTTTGAAGTTTCATTGTATTCATCAGATTAGGAATAATGTTAGAGGGCCGGATAGAACATTACAGAGGGCTGCATTTGGCCCATGGGCCATAGTTTGTCCATCACTGTCCTATTCACTTTGTTACTATTCCCTCTAAGTATACTTTTTCTAGCTACCCTGATGATAATAACATTTTTAACAGTTACCAATATTATCTTTTTTATATAAATACAAATCACTTGAACTTATTGGGTCCCTTAAAAAAGGTTTTTTTTGTTTGTTTGTTTTTTTCACCTCTCTTAATTACCTTTTGGTGATTCTCTTGAGTTCTTTCTTTGGACATCAAATTTTCTGTTTAAGTCCGATCTTTTCTTTATGAATGCTTGGAAGTCTTCTATTTTATTAAATGATCATACTTTGCCCTGCAAGAATATAGTCAGTTTTGCTGGGCAGTTGATTCTTTATTGTGGACACAGTTCCCTTGCTTTGTAGAAAATCATATTCCATGCCTTCCAATCCTTCAGTGTAGATGCAGCCAAATCCTGTGATATCCTGACTATGGTTCCATGGGATCTGTATGACTTCTTAGTAGCTTGTACTTTTTCCCTTGGTCTGGTATTTCTTGAATTTGGCTATAACATTCCTGGGTTTTGCCAATTGAGAATTAAATGTAGGAGGTGATCTGTGGATTCTTTCAATCTCCACTTTCCCCCCAAGAATGTTGGGGCAGTTTTCTTGGATAATTTCTTGTCAGATGATGTCTAGGCTTTTTCTTTTGTCATGATCTTATTCTTACATGGTCTCTCCTGGATCTATTTTCAAGTTCTGATGTTTTGTCAATGAGTTGTTTCATATTCTCCTCAATTTTTTCATTCTTTTGATTTTATTTCATAGATTATTGCTGCCTTATGAAGTCATTTGCTTCTAGTTGTTGGATTCTAGTTTTTAAAGACTGAGTTTCATTCCTGGTTTTTCAGTCATCCTTCTCCTTCTGGTCTGATTTTCTTTGTAGGTCATCTTACCTTCTTTGCCTCTTTTTCAAGCTGGTCAATTTTGGACTTCAAGACTATTTTCTTGTTTTAATTCATGTATTTTCTTTTTTCCAATTGTCTTTAGCTTCTCCTAATTGTTTTTTCAATTGTATTTGGAGTTCTTCCAAAGCCTGTGTCCAATTCTCTGTAGTTTCTGTGTTTTTTCTTGGTGTTTCCTTGGTCCTCCTCTATTACATTTGCTCTTTATTCATCACCTGGATAGAAGGTGTTGATTGTGATTTCTTTTTTATTTTTCATATTTTTACACATATTTTTTCCTTCTTTCCCCCTTTGTAATTGACTAATTGTTCTCCTCTGATTATTTGCTGGATCTGTGGGTGTGTAGGTGCTTGCAGCTATTTTCAGTGCAGTGTATAGGGAGGGGGTGTTGGAGCTTCCCTGGCTTCTGAAGACTTATCTGCCTTACTGATAAGATTAAGCTAGGGAAGAGTTGATCTGCAGAGCTGGATGTGCCCTGAGGCCAAAACATCAAGAATGTGTGTGTGTGTGTGTGTGTGTGTGTGTGTGTGTGTGTGTGTGTGTGGAAATGGAGNTGTGTGTGTGTGTGTGTGTGTGTGTGTGTGTGTGTGTGTGTGTGTGTGTG
>NW_025369989.1:0-1192 GCF_016433145.1 Gracilinanus agilis | reverse complement strand
TATACATATATATATATATACACACACACATACACATACATATACACACACACACATACATATATATATATATATATTTGTGTGTATGTCTCACAGAAAACCCACTCAGTCCAAAAAATACTGATTAAATACCTACTGTGTTCTTTGCTCTGTTCTGGGTAAGGAAGGAGGCAGAAGAATTATTAGATATATGATCCCTGCCATCATGGAGTTTAAAATCTAATTGGAGAATAAGCAATCAAAGGATATGAACAAAACAGTTTTCAAAATGAAAAAGTCAAACTATAAATGACTACATGAAAATATGCTCTAAATCACCAATAGCAAGAAAAATGTAAATAAAAATAACTCTTGAAGTAGTTAAGAGTTATTTCTTAATCCTGGCATATGGATGCCCTGTTCATTTAACTGTGAAGTGGTCCAATCATCCTGGAAAACAGTTTGGAATTATATGAGAAAAGTTCAAACCCTTAGACTCAGTGATCCCACTATTGGGCATATCCCCCAAGGAAGTCAAAGACAGAAACAAAAGTCCAGTGTATACCAAATTTTTCATAAAGGGAATCTTTGCAGTGCCAAAGAACTGATGTCTATTGATTGGGAAATGACTGAAAAATGATGATATAATAATGTATGATTAAAAATGATAAATATTTCAGCAATTCAGAGTGAAGTAAGCAAGAATGAATAAAATGACTACATATTTAAATGGAAAAAGAACACAAAGAAAACTGAATTCTCAGTAATTGAAAAATGATTCAAGGGTAGAGAGATCAAATAATAGAATATATCTCCCCCCTCACAGTGGAAAGGTGGGGAATTGCTGGGACAGATTGTTTATGGATTGGCAGATATTATTAGTATATTAAATGTTTTTGTTTAATTATTTCTGTTAGTGGAAGGGAAATTTCAATTTGGAAAGGATGGGAAATGACTATGATGTTAGACAAAAGGCATCAATAAATATATTTTTAAGAAATCTAATGGAGAGGGGGCAGCTGGGTAGCTCAGTGGATTGAGAGCCAGGCATAGAGATGGGAAGTCCTGGGTTCAAATATGGCCTCAGACACTTCCCAGCTGTGTGACTCTGGGCAAGTCACTTAACTCCCATTGCCTAGGCCTTACCACTCTTCTGCCTTAGAGCCAATACATAGTATTGATTCCAAGACAGAAGGTAAGGGTTAAAATAAAT
>NW_025369988.1:0-1135 GCF_016433145.1 Gracilinanus agilis | reverse complement strand
GTGGGAGGAGGGGAGGGAAATAACATGAATCATGTAACCATGGAAAAGTATTCTTAATTAATTAAATGAACAAATTCTTTAAAAAAAAAAGGTTTGGAGAAAGCTTCCAGTAAAAGATAGGATTGTAGCTGAGACTTAAATCAGGAATCTAATAAATAGTGATAATATAGGAGAGTATTTCAAGTATAGGGACAAAGAAAATTACTGGACTCAAAATATGCAATATCTATTTAGAAGATCAACAAGGAGGCAAGTTTCAATACCTCAAACATTGTTGTGAGGAATAAAAGTCCGAAAAGATTAGACAGGTGTAAAGGACCTTATTTATTAAAGTTTTGAATTGATGCTGGAGACAACATGGAACCACTGAAGTTTGTTAAGTGGAAGGAATGACATGCTCATGTTTATGCTTTGAGAAAATCACTTTAGCTGTTTTATGGAGAGTAGATGTAAGTAGAGAGAGATTTTAGCCAAGCAAACCTATCATTAGGCTATTAGTCTAGATGTATGGTAAATGTGATGATGACCTACACCACCTTGGTATGAAGAGAAGAAAAGGAGATATGATGAAGAGATGTTTCAAATGTGAAATGAACAGGCCTTGGCTACAGATTGAATTGGGGTGGGATGGGGTTGATAAATAGTGAAGATTAAGAATAATTAATTACCACGATGTGCATCTGCAGGACTAGGAGGATGGACCTGACCTCTACAATAATAAAGAAGGTGGTAGGGGAGAGCTTAGGGTGAAAATTAATGAGTTCTGTTTTGGACATTTTAGTTTTAAGATGACTAAAGGGCAGACAGGTTATAATGTCTCAAAGGAGTTTGGAGATATGAGACTGGAGGACAGCAACTCTGAAAACTATCTGATAGTGTATAAATGCACTATAAAGTCAATTAGATAGAAAAATGTGATTTGATTATCATGAAAGTTAAAGGGACTCTGGATAAGATTAATTGAAGCATGGAATCTGAATAAAAATATCCAATATCAGAAGATTAGTGTTCAATCTGTCAGCCTCAGTTGAAGGATGTTGATAGCTTACATTTGGAATTTAATCTGGAGAATGTCTATTAGGAGTCTACCAGGTGAGGAACTTCTTTCCTCATTTCATATGATGATCATTTGAAA
>NW_025369987.1:0-4786 GCF_016433145.1 Gracilinanus agilis | reverse complement strand
TGTTGAGAGGGAGGGAAGATAATTTGGTATTTGAGTTTTGAGGATAAGAAGAGAAAGTTTGAAGGTCTAGAGAATTAGGTGTGAGCCAGGATACAGAAAGATTTGAATCTTTGGACTTTATTCAGTGGGCAACGGGGAGCCACTGAAGCAATTTGAATGTGTGTACATATGTGAGGATGATGTGATCAAGTTTGTGCATTAGGAAGATTAACATGGCAATTATGCATGAGATAGGCTGAAGGAAGGGAGTCCAGTTAGGAGGTTATTACACTAGTCCTGATGAGCAGTGAAAAAATCCTGGATTAGGGTGGTGATAATGGATTTAGAAATTAGTGGTGACAGATGAGAAGCATGGAGAATCATAATGTGGCACCTGATTAAAGATGGGAGGTTGAGGAATGGAGAGGAACTGAAGACAATGGCAAGGTTTAAATCACATTATTTAATTCTGATAGTTATTCTGATAAATTGTACAGAAAATATACAGTTAACATAGAGGACAATTTTTGCAAAGTTCTGAATTTCTGCTTCCAAGAATCAGAGCTGCTTCATTTTAGAGTTAGAAGGATTCCAGAGGTCATCTATTCCAGCCTCTCTCTGAATAAAAATTGTCCTCCAATATACTCAATAAGTAATCTTCCAGGCTTTGTTAGAATACTTCTAATTAGGGGGAACTTGCTACTGATCGAGGCAACCTCTCATTTCAATTTTGGATAGCTCTAATTGTTAGGAAGTTTTTTCCTTACCTCACACCAAAAATTGCCTTTCTGTAACTCCCGCCCTCTTCTCCTCATTTTATTCTCTGGGGCTAAAAAAATACAAGTCTAATCCTTCTTGAACATGATAGAACCCTCAATTATTTTGAGTCATCTCAGTAATGTCCAACTCTTTGTGACCTCATTTGGGGATCTTCTTGGCAAAGATATTGCAATGGTTTGCGATTTCCTTCTCCAGATCATTTTATAGATGGGGAAACTGAGGCAAAGAGGGTCAAGTGACTTGCTCAGGGTGACACAGTTATTAAGTTTCTGACACTAGGTTTGAAGTCAGGAAGATGAGTCTTCATGATTCTTAGCTGAGTCCTTTATCTACTGTGCCACCTTAAATATCATTTTGTTTGTTTTTGTTTTGTTTTGCTTTTTGATTTGAATGTTTATCTTTGAGCTTAATCTAAGTTCCCTGGTCACATCCCTCTGTGAATTAGATATTTGAAAATCTCTTCTTGGGTTCAGAGTTCAGAATTTGAATTACCTTAAGGAAAGAATTATGTTTTATTTGGTTTTTTAATCTTTTTATTACCAACTTCCAGCACAATTATGTTGTCTTAGAATCGATGCTAAGTATCAGTCCCAAGGCAGAAGAGTGGTAAGGGATAGGCAATTGCCCAGGGTCACAAAGCTAGGAACAAGCATAGGAATTTGTCTGAGGCCAGATTTGAATCTCAGTTCTCCCAGCTCCAGTTCTGTCACTGTGCTACCTAGCTGCTCCCATAATAAATGTTTAATAAATGCATGTTAAATTGAATTTATTACATTAAATTTCCTTTCTTGTAAGCCTCTCAGCTAGTTTCAAAGACTGACATTCACTTAAAAAGGGGAAAAATCAAGGCAAGAACAGAACAGAAAATAACTTTAGTCACTCAAGTCACCTGATAGATTTATAGAATTAAAATTTTAAAAGATGGGTTAATTACCTGCTGCATGTAGTGCTAGAAAAGACACTGAGAGGACATACAAAAAAAATAAAAACAACCATATGATTCCTGGCTGTAGGTGGATAAGACTTATTTACAAATAACTGGTAGAAAATAACATTGAAATGTTATATGAATCTGGAGGAGGGGAGGTCAAAAGCAATTGGTGGTATCAAGGAAGTTTTTTTGAAAGAGAAGTTAGTACTAAAGTTAGGTTTTAAGGGATGAATCAGGCTTTCAAGGACCACAAGATCTATGGGGACTGCATTACAGGCACTGGAAACATTGTGAACAAAGACATGGAAGCAGAAAAGTAGAGGAAATACAGAGGGGATGGAGAAGTGGTAAGAAGTTCCATTTTTATGGAGGGAAGAATATGTAAGTTAGATCAACAAATATTTTTATTCAGTGCTGTGGTTGTTGTTGTGGGTCCTTTGTTTTTGAAGAGGACCAAGGATATCATGCAGTGATGTTTTGATTCTCTCATACAGATGGATTTAAGTGAGGCAGAGTATTACAAAGTTATTTGCCTCACTCTCTCTTCAGAGTAATCCAAGTCCAATGGTAAGACAAAAGTCAGGATTACAAGTGATGCCTCAGGATGCAGAGGATGATCTTGGTGGCTTCCATGCTCTATTGTCTCCACAGTGTCTGCTTTCAGCTGCCTTCATGGCATTTGGAAGAAATCATTCTCATCCACCCATTCAGCCACGGAGGGAAGTCTTCAGTAGGTGCAGGCACTGGGCTAAGCTTTGGGCATACAAAGACAAAAAAGTTCCCTGTCCTTTAGGAGCTCATATAATATTTTAGTAAGGGAGACAATATATAAACATCTATGTACATATAAGATATATGCTTTGTATATATCATATATGCTACATATGTAATTTGGAAGAATTTTAAACCTGGAAGAAACTTTATAAATCATATCACCCAAACTACTTATTTTATAGATGAGGAAACTGAGGCCTGGGAATTCCAGTGATGTGTAAAATTATGGTCACAGAGCAGGCTAGTTTCTGTAATTTGCCTCTGGCAGTTCATTTATTTCCATTCCTGCCCTTTGCAACCCCTGCTTTTTCCTCCCCCCCTCACTTGTCAGTCTATCTTCTCAATGCCTGTTTGGTCCTTGTATGTCTGCCTACCTGATGGCTGAGCCATACTTTGCTGCCCAGTTTTAATGCTGTCCAGCCATCTCTCCCCTGGAAACTTTTCCTGACTGGACTGCTCAGGCATACTCTAACTTAAAGATCAGTATCATAAGATGACATCTATGCGCTTCACTCTGATTCACTTCTCCCCTGCCAGACTTTCTACTGGCATCCTCAGTCTGGCTACTGTCTTTGTTATTCAATCATTTTTCAGTTGTGTCCGACTCTTTGTCATTCCATTTGAAGCTTTCTTGGGGGAGATTCTGGAGAGTTTTGCTATTTCCTTCTTCAATGCATTTTATAGATGAGGAAACAGACAAATAGGGTTACTTGATTTGCCTAGGGTTACCCAATAGTAAGTGTCTGAGGCCAGATTTGAACTCATGAGGATGTCTTCTTGACTCCATGCTGGGCATTCTATCCCTTGTGCCAACTAACTGCCTAACTACTGTCCTCACACCCAAATCTAGCATATCGGGTAGGTCCTATCCTCTCAGTCATGGGTCAGAGAATTAGGGTGATATAATCAATAAGAATGGTAGAGAAAGGGAAGCAACAAGAAAAATTGCCATAATTTTTCCCATCCACAGTTCCCTGGTTTAGGAGCCTGATGGGAAAGCAAGAATCTATGAATTGGCAATTCATGAATCAGATGGTAATTTTTGTGCATGCTCTGGCCCCCATCACAGACAGACAGACAGACAGACACACACACACATACACACACACACCTTTTTCTTCTATATAGTAGATTGTCTAAATCTAGTATCTCCCTGTTGCTTATGTTTGTTTTTTTTTTTCTTTGATCACTTTTCCAGCTACTAGCTGGCAAAAATAAGTCAACAACTCCTCTCAATTCTGGAGGAACTTTGAGAATAAAGCAATGAGCTATCTTTTGCTTCCAATGGAAATCTGGGAGTTCCTCTGGCCATGCCTCTATTGTAATAACAGAAACTTTACAAAGAAGAGTTGATGTAGGCATTACATCCCATTTATTCATTTATTTCACAACGAGCATTTATTAAGTGCCAATTGTATGAAGAGCACTTTCCTAGGCAAAGAGATAGGTAAAAATTTAGATAAACATCTCCTGTTCAAGGGCAACTAGGTACACAGTGTACAGAGCACTGGCCTTAGAATCAGGAAGACTCATCTTAATGAGTTCAAATTTAATTTCTGACATTTACTAGATGTGTGATCTTGAGCAAGTCACTTAAAACCCTGTTTGCTTCAGTTTCTTCATCTGTAAAATAAACTGGAAAAAGAAATGATAAACCATTTCCATATCTTTGCCGAGAGATCCCAAAATGAGGTCATAAAGAGTTGAGCACTACTGAAATGACTACAATTAAAAAAAACTCAAACCTGTTCTAATGGAGTTTAAAATTCAGTTGAGAGTTAAGACCTAACAGCGGTAATGAATACCCAGAATTAGTTACAGGAAAACTCAAAGATCACCTAGTCTAATGAGCATCTTAACAGGAATATTCTCTATAATCACACAACAAATGGTTAAAGATGACTTCTAATGAAATATAACAATTCCTACGTAATACGTATTTGGTGTTTCCCATAAATGCTATTCCATCCTGGTAGTATAACAGATAGAACAAGATGGACTTGAAGTCAAGAAGATCTAAATTAGAATCCAGCTTCATATACATTGGATTTGTGAGCCTGGCCACATCACTGTCTCCCTCAGTTTTCTGATTTATAAAATGAGGATAACATTAGCAATAGCTTCTTAAGATTCGCTGTGAGGATAAAATGAGTTAATATTGAAAATACTTTGGTAGATCTTAAAAGTACTACATAAATGTATTAATTAATTTTATAATAATTATAAATTATAAAATATAAAATATAATAAATTCATAAAAATTATAAATATATTTATCCATTTTTACAATGAGGGTGAGGGTGATAATTCTCTCTCCCAGTT
>NW_025369986.1:0-1304 GCF_016433145.1 Gracilinanus agilis | reverse complement strand
CTCCTTGTTTATCAAGGGATTTGTGTCCTGTCTCTGACTGGTCTGACAGCTCATACTTACAACCTCCACTGCATGTCCCCATTGCTCCATCCTACCAGAGACTAAATGGACATAGAGACCTCAAATCCTCTGTCATTACTTCATCACAGAAGGGCTGGACCACAGCTCAGACCCAGAAATCAGCCAGTTGCAGGGATTGGGGCCTCTACCCATTCCATATCTTCCCTATATAGTGTTACTTTCTTTGTTTCTAAGATCCTCTGTGCCAGCAAAGCACAAAAGACAAAGCAAGTATCCATTCACTGGGGAAATGCTGAAGAAATTGTAATAGATGAATGCCATGAAATACTGAGGAGGCATGACAAACGCCAGGATTCCAGAAAAAAATCCTCATCATTGTAGTATTTTATGCAGAATATGAAATTTGGGCTGTTGGATGAGGACTCCTCTGTGGGGAAGTCAAGGGAAGTCTGTGCTACAGCAGGAGGCCTTTCTGGGGAATTGGATATATTGAGTCTTCTCTCTAGAATATGTCCAGTGTAGAGTCAAGGATGAACTTGAAGCAAAGTCTTTTTGCAGCTACTCTTATAGACACCTTTGTTCCAGGAAGAATATTGTTCTGTACTGATCATACCTCTGTTCTCCCCCAAAATTGGATAGTTTATTTTTTTACCACAATTACATGTAACAACAATATCCAACATTAAAGAAATATTTAGTTTTGGATTTTCTTCTCCTAGGCCAAGGGATGGTAAGCAATCTGATATAAAACCTTTCCTCATATTGATCTTTTTGGAAAAGAAAAAAAAATTAAGAAAGTAAGACATTTTTCCTTGGTCTGCATTCAGACTACTTCAGTTATTTCTCTGGAGGAAAATGAAATTTTGTTTTATTATGAGTTTTGGGGAATGTTTTGCATTGTTGAGAAAGGCTAAATATATAGTTGTTCTTCACATAATATTGCTGTATCTTTGTACGTTGTTCTCCTGTTTCTGCTTACTTCAGCTTGCATCAATTCTTGTAAGTCTTTCCAGGTTTTTCTGAGCTCCTCCTGCTTGAAATTATTTGTAACAGAATAATTTCCTACTACAGTTATCTGCCACAATTTACTCAGCCATTTCCCAACTGATAGGTCTTTCATTACTTTTTAATTCTTTGTAATACAAAACAAGAGCTACTTTAAGTGTTTTTTTTTTAACTATATAGGTCATTTTGCTTTTTCTTTTTTATGTCCTTTGGACATAGTTCCAAACTGATTTTTCCAGAATGGTTGAATCAGTTCATAGCTCCCTCAGTAGTTCAAG
>NW_025369985.1:0-8052 GCF_016433145.1 Gracilinanus agilis | reverse complement strand
AGAGAGAGAGAGAGAGAGAGAGAGATTTAAGGAGTAAAAGGGAGATAAAGAAAAAGGAAAAACTGTAGAAAAGAGAAGGCTGAAAAAAGGGGAAAAGAAAAAGCAGCAGAGAAAAATGGAAAATGGGATAATAGAGAAAAAGGGTTGTAAAAGAAAAGTAAAAAGAAAGTCATTAAGAACATGGGAAAGTCAAGGAGAGATATTTAAAAAGAAGAAAAGAGAGGAGCCCCAAGGGGAGGAAAGAAAAGAAGAGAGAGAAGGGAAAGAGAAAATGTAAATAGACGTTTGGTTACTTTTNTTCTGTTTTACGGAAGCCACAGATAGGTAGGGAAGAGGAAGAGGTGAGGGAAGAATATATATATATATATATATATATATATATATATATATATATATACAGAGAGAGAGAGAGAGAGAGAGAGATTTAAGGAGTAAAAGGGAGATAAAGAAAAAGGAAAAACTGTAGAAAAGAGAAGGCTGAAAAAAGGGGAAAAGAAAAAGCAGCAGAGAAAAATGGAAAATGGGATAATAGAGAAAAAGGGTTGTAAAAGAAAAGTAAAAAGAAAGTCATTAAGAATATGGGAAAGTCAAGGAGAGATTTTTAAAAAGAAGAAAAGAGAGGAGCCCCAAGGGGAGGAAAGAAAAGAGGAGAGAGAAGGGAAAGAGAAAATGTAAATAGACGTTTGGTTACTTTTCTCTTGTTGCCCAGACCCAAAGAATACTTAAACCTCTTCTAAAAAATTATAGAATTTAAGGAAGTGCTTGAATCACAAAGTCTGAATAAATCAGATGAGGAAGTGTCTTTCCTTCTTCCACATCCTACCCCACTTTTCAAATTCCCCTTTCTGGGCACTATCAAACTGCAGGTGGATATTATCCAAGCTCTTGGTCAAGACATCAAATTCTCATTAAGCCTGGGTGTAATGGACTAGATCACCAATAATGGTGACATTATTATCCTTCTTTAAATAGTAAGGCAAGTAAGTACAGAAACTCTCCATGGAAATCCTGTCCTCCCTTGGAAAAACCAAAGTAAACATCAGTTCCATGGATTTTTATCATACTAGGTGCATTTGGTATGTCTGATTTTTCACATCTATCATGCATTTATTCTTCAGAATGACCTCAGAAGTGTGGGTTTTTTCCTCCATTTGACAGATGTAGAAACTGAGGCTGAGAAAGGATAAATAATTTCCATCACAAATTACACAGATAGTCAGACCTCCCAAATCTCACATAGTTCTCTTGCCACAAGACAATGCTGTCCCAGGTCTTATACCTCCTTAAATACTTCAAAGATCTGGAGTTTAATCAATATGCATATTTATTCCACTGACCAGATGGTATTCCTTTTAATAATAATAATAATAGCTGAACCTTCCTTCCTTCCTTCTTTACAGAGGTTTTGGGGATGGAGTATAAGTGTGAAGACTGCATATATTTCTTCATTTAGCAGTTGTTTTTGTTAGTTTTGCCTCATTTATTTTTTTTTCCTTCTTATTAAAAAGAGATGCTCCCTAAATGGAGGAGGGAGTGTAATAAATCATATTAGGTTATGTTGGTAAAAATATTTTAAATTAATTTTTAAAAATTAATGAAACCTAATAGATAACATAGTTTATACTTCTGCAAGTTTTTTTAAGCATAAGCGTTTTTCTATCATCAATCCTTTGAGCCAGGTACCAAGCAGATATTACTATTGCTATTTTATGGAGGAGGTAATTGAAGGCCAGAGAAATAAAACACCTGGCCCTAGATCACATAGCTACTTAAGGTGAACCTGGAGTCTTCTGGAGGCAGAAAAATTCTTCATCTTGTGCCTCATCTTCTGCTGCTGAACCTTTGTAAACCTGGCTAGATTACTCCTTGTGTGACAGACACAATTCATCTCTGGGCTTATAGGAGAAGCTTTCCAGATTGGCAAGATGGGTTCAAGCTTGGGTTTTGGTGGTATAGCCCACCAGGAATCATCTCTATATGATGACTGAGGAGTTATCAGAGGAAAATATATTTCATATGTAAAGAAAAACAGCTTAGCCCAGGATTAATTAGGAGAGTTACCTCAGACTGGATTGCATTAAAAAAAAACATATTGAACTTCTAATGAACCTATAGTGCTCACTGCTATGAAAGGCCATTTTTTTTAACACCAATATTCTTCCAATGAAATGGCACTAAATAGAAAAAGGCAGAAGGAAAAGTTGAACTAAACCTAGTATAGAAAATGTCCATCCTGGAGGCAGGCAACAAGATTATGTGGGTGTTGGGGGATCAATTCATAAAGTATTTGAAAAGGAGTGAAAGATCCCAGAGTTACGAGTAAGGGAGGGGATCTCAGCCTTTATTAATACCGAAATTAGAAATTGGCCATTACTAATTTACATGTCTACTTTCTACTATAATAGGAAACGTATGATTTGTTATAAATATGTAATAAATTATAATAAACATGTTTATCCAAGAGAAATAAATTTTCACATCAGTTATGTCCAAAAATCTGTCTTGTTCTCCCCCCCCCAACTCCTATTTCCTGAGAAGGCAGATAATATGATATAGTTTTTTTAAAGGGGGTTTTCTTAATCTCTCCCTCTGTCTCTTTAAGAGGCTAGAGAGCAGGATTTCTAAGTAGATCAGAACTGACAGAAGCTGGTGAGCCAGAGCTGAAGATTCTGTTACCAGAGAGACCAGGGCTGAGGAGAGGAAGTGGCCAGCCCTCTGACAGTAAGTTAGGGGAGACAATTGGTCAATGAGGAGATAAAGGAAGAAACCACTGACAGATGGGGATCTTTTGCCTCTGGGTTATCTAGAGAGTAGGAAGTCTGTCTCTGAGGCAAGGATCTGCTGACAGTTGGGCTGCTATAGAAAACTGAAGGAGTGAGTGAGTGAATGGTGGCTGTCTATTATTTTAGGGAATTAGGTAGTTAGTGAATAATTAATAGAGTAGGGTTAGATAGGACTGGTTACCAGGCAGAAGAAACTGTTTTCAGAAGACAGCTAGAGATAGGTTTAGGAAATTTTAGGTAGTATTAGGAATGTTAGGTATATTTATAGGGTATAAGATTAATTATCTCTCTTTCTTCTTTTCTATCTGTTCTTCTTTCTTAAATTAAACAAAGTTTCTGTTAAACTGCTCTTCTCACTTTGTCAAACTCCTTAATTTAACCCATACAGATTATACATATATTATCATATAAAGCATATTTCCCTGTTTATCATGTTGGAAAACAAGACACATATTGCTTATATCAGAGAAAAATTTATAGAGGAAATAAAGAATGCCATATTTCAGTCTACATTCAGACTCTTATCTGTTCCTTCTGTGGTGGTGGATGTCTTTTTTTTATCACGATTCCCTTGGAGTTGTCCTAGTTCCTTACTTTGTTGATAATAGTCAAGTCATTCACAGTTGTTCATTATACATTATTGTTGTTACTATGTTCAACTTTCTTCATTTCACCTTGCATCACTTTATATATATATATATTTATACAGATTTTTCGTGATCATCTTATTTGTCATTTTTATGGCATGATAGTATTCCATTACAATCATTTAGCAGGACTTGTTGAGACATTCCTCATCTGATGAACATTGCTTCAACTTCCAGTTCTTTGCTTCTACAAAAAAAGAGCTGCTATAAATATTTTAGAACATATACTTTCTTTTCCTTTATACTTGATCAACTTATTAAACCTAATAGTGGTATTACTGGATCGAAAGATATACATAGTTTTATAACTCTTTTAACATAATTCCAGATTGTTTATTTCTAATTATTATTTTTCGCTATTCCAAATATTTTAATAAGAGATCTTTACAAGACATTTAAAACATCAGATTGTGAGGAAAAACTCCATTGAAAAGAGACTATACAGAACACAGTTAGCCCCAGAGTTGAGGAATTTTCTTGATCTCGGGCAGCATCTAAAAGTCCACCACTTTCTACTCAGCCTTACGTTGCTCTGTAATCTCATATTTTTCTTTTTCTGTGTCAAAAATCTCCTTGGTGTTTAGGTTCACATAGCCTCTTCTTCTTGAAGTAAGCATCAGTAAGATGATTTGGAATTTTTACACCAGAAAGGTTAACCTTGGTAGAAGTGGCAATGACAAATGTCTGATGGGTCCTTTGCAGAGGAACACAGATGATGGTCAAAGGTCCAGAGACCAGGAGCAAGTCACTTGCCAGCTGCTTCAGGAAAAACACTAGCTTGTAACCCTGTGGCAGCCAGTGAGCATGATCAGAACTGTTCCTGAGGTGTTTTAGACCAGAGTCTCCTAATATGCTGGCTGAAGGGGCTTTTTGCTGTGACTTAGCAACTTTCTAGGCACATCCTCAGTAGGATAATACCTAAGCATTTTCTGAATCTTTATCACACTGGTTCTTCCATTCTTAACACCATTAACTAGCTTTGAGATAGTAGCAGGCACCTTCTCTTTCTTTTTCCTTTCAATCTGGGTTTTTGGTACAGCATATTTCAGCTTGTATATGGCTCAATACACGGCCTACCTTGAGTACCTTCCAATCCCTTGAGCCAGAACTAGGTTCTGGCTGCAATGCTTTTGAAGCCTTTTAACTACCTTTTAAGCCCTTCTTTTTCTTTTTGACCTTTTTTTTTCCTTTTGGTCCTTCTGGTATTTTTATCCTCTTGAGAGATGGGGAAGAAATATTGCTAATTATTTTTAAAGCACTTAATTCAGTAAGGAAAAAATGCTATCTTAAAAGCCCTCTCCCAGCAAGGTGCTACCTTTCAATAAAACAAGATCAACCAGGAAAAGAGAATTTTGGTAAAGAACCCTCCAATCATCAATATGAGGTAAATTTTAGGGGCAGGGAGACCTGATCCTCAGAATTGGTCACTATAATCATAAAGATATGACAAATTGCCAAGTATAGAAGCATTTACTATGAATTTTGAGTTCCTCCAAATGATGTTTGCATATGACATCATGCCACTGCATCAAACCAAGATCATTGAACAGACTTTTTGAGATTTGTAGACATTCAGAAGAATTAGGCAGAAACATACAGAGAAGAAAAATCAAATAAATGGAGGGCTTCTATTTAAATTATGATACAATTAGACAGACAACATTTAGAGTTCACATATCATTATATTTATCATAGACAGACAATGTAAATGGTCAATGAGATAGTTGTGCCTATATTTAAGTGAGAAATGAATAGGCTAGGTGTCCACAAAAAAAAATGGAAGAGTTCCTTCAGTGCTACTAAAATTCTCTGAGAAATAAAAGCCTTTCTATCTAGTATCAATATTTGATCAGGGATGACTATGAGTCATGTAAAACTATTAGTTTTGAAGAATTAATGAGAATCATAATGAGATCCATGATCAGACTATAATCCAGAAAAGCTAAGACTCTCTAAAGAAGAATAAAGAAGGATGCAATTAGTAAAGAATTTTTTTTAAACCTTTACCTTCTGTCTTGGAACCAATACTCTGTACTGATCCCAAGTCAGAAGAGTAGTAAGGGCTGGATAATGGGGGTTAAGTGACTTGCCCAAGGTCACACAGCTGGGAAGTGTCTGAGGCCAGATTTGGACCCAGTACCTCCTATCTCTGGGCCTGATTCTCAATCCACTGAGCCACCTATCTGCCCCCCAGGAAAGAATTTCTAAATAAATGTTCTAAAGAAATTTTTAGCTAGCCAGGTGGCAAAAGTAAGCAGTAAACAGTGGACATTCTATATGTTTCTTCTACATTCTCATGATGTCAAGAGAAAGGAAGGAAGACCACTAACACTGGATATGGAAAGAGTATAGATGAGTCCCACAGGATAGACAGGTATGGAAAGGTTGAGATCTTAATCATTAGAAGGAAAATCTTGTTAGATAAGATAATAGATTTGTTTTTTGTTTTTCCCACCTAATGACACTCTACTACTTTGAATCATGGAATAATATAACTAGAATTACTATAGTTGTAAATGACCCTAAGGGCAATGGAAGGATGAATATGAAGCATAAAGAGGCTATACATATTCCTGCTGATGACTTTCATGAAGAAGTGCCATGAAAGTCATTGTCCTGAGCTTCTGCTGGCTCTAAAATCTTAGGAGCTAGTCATGGAAAAATGGCGAGGAGAAACTGATGGATATCCCAAGCATATCACCCATCAAATATTAAAAACACCAATAGAAGCCCCCCAGAACAATAGGCAGAGTGTCCTTGCAGGATTGGTGGAAAGAAATGGGTAAGGATAAAGGGAACATGAATGGACTATGATGAGTACAAGTAAAGGGAAACAAAAGAGCTTACAGGTTCCTAAAATCATGAATGTAAATCAAAAGTTATCTTTGAAGTCAGTTATTCTTACTCATTCCATTTATAGTTGAAGGAACTGAGATTCAGAGAAGTTAAATAATTATTTGACCAATATCACAAAAAACAAGCCTCAAAACTAGAATTTGATATGACTCTTTAACTCCAGGTCTCACAATTTTTATACTATATCTGATGGATTGAAGCATAAATTTAGAGATGGAAGAGAATCATGAGACCACCTAGTTTAACCCTCTCATTTGACAGATAAGGAAACTGAATCTCAAAGAAGTGAAGTTCAAGATCATGCAGAGAATAAGAAGGGGAGTTGATGTTCAAACCCCCAATTTAATTCAAAATTCATCACTTTTCCCACTGTATCTTGATGAAATACAGAAATATAGACAGACAAAAAGCCAGCTTTTAGAACATGTTCTGAATTTCATGTTATTTGAAATCTTGGCTTGCTTTAAAAAGCCTCACCAATGAGCTAATGCTTAGCCATCTGATTTTCCTCTCAAAATGTATCAGAAAAATCAAAGAGAATATATTGGCCTTTCACCTTTTCTAACTACATCGTGAACCCTTGCTAATAAGGATTTAAATGAATTTGAGAAAAAGTTAGTTCATCCCTGATGAGGTGTTTTCTATATCATAAATCCTTGACATGAGCTCCTCAGAGTCTTGTCCAGAAGGAAGGCCCCTCCCTCTGGACTATTCTAGGGAGTAAATAACCTCAAGCTTATTACAGCAGGTGATGGGTGTTTCCTTTCAAAAATAAGATTCTGATTTTACCTTTATGAAACTGGTTTCTAACATAGTGGGTCCGTAGCTCACGATCACTTCATTCTATGCCTCTCTGTCTTTCTCCCACTTCATACAACAATTAACAACCTAGACAGCATTATTGTCATCCCAAAATGGAACAAAAGACAAAGCTTCTCAGAGTTTTAAAGTAAGTAATATTTTTATTATATATATATTATGTGTATACATACACATATGTGTATATATTCATTGTACTTTATCTTCATTTCTATTTATTTTTCTGATTTCCAAGGAGTAATCAGTTTGAGACCTTGTCAACACAATAAAATCCAAAGAGACAGCCAGGGGCAGATTCAATTCTGGGGAAATACAGAAAAGACCTATTATCATGGAAACACTGAATTTGCATTTTTGCTGTACTTGTAAGTCATAATACCAGGCAAGCTAATGCAATCCCCTCAAAGAAGCCTTTTATATCTAATGACAAGGATATGTGCCTCCAGGGTGGTTAGATGATATATTTTTCATCACTCATCTGAAATCGTCCCTCTCTTCTTTGGGTACTCCCCATTCTGGGTGGAAAGAAGCCTCATTTTGAAGAGAAACAAGGGAGTTATGGAAGCCACACAGAGGGGACTGATGGATGGCGGTGGGTTGACTTCAGCTCTTCCAGGTAGAAAGAAATGGATCCGTGCCACAGCAGGGCTGAAGTGAACTGTGGCATGCCTGAGGTGGAGAGCATCCTGGGGAACAGGGGAACACAAGCAGTCATCTTCCTTCAACCTGGGCCTGATAAATCCCAGAACCGGCAGGTCACGTGCGCTTCGGCATGTGTACTCCAAGGCTTGCAGAGCCAGCTCTTTAATCATCTCGGTATTAAAAATGGATCCTGAAAAGCATTCCCAAAGGGAATGCGTTGTATACATTTCTCTCATTTCTTTGAAGAAAGTAATATCATTATTGTAACCAGTCCCTCCCAAACAGCCAAGGCAAGCGCGTGTGGA
>NW_025369984.1:0-8975 GCF_016433145.1 Gracilinanus agilis | reverse complement strand
GGAGGGGAGGGGGGGGGGGGGGGAGGGGAAGGGGAGGGGGGGGAGGAGCCCTGGCCTGAGCACCTCCCTGTCCCATGTGTATTACCCAGTAATCTACATGTACGGCCTCCATAGGGACATGGCTGGGTGCTTATAAAATATAAACAAAACGGATTAAGGATTCACCTAGTGCTAAGAGCCCAGCCCGCCGCTGCTGCAGGCCGAGAGGTGGCATCCAATCGTCCCTGACCAACAGGAAGCCTGACCACGCACTGGTCTCTACCTCACCCTGCACACGTTGTCCCGAAAGTCTTGGGGCCGATTTCAGTCTTAATAGCTGTAGGTGTAAGTATACGTGTATGTGAGTACCAGTGTAGACACCATGTCCAAAAGTCTTCAGTGCCGTTTTCAACTATTAATAGCTTAAAACCACCTTTCCTGTGTATATGTGTGTATGATCATGTATGTTTTTCTATATATAGAGAGAGAATGCATGTAGGTGTGCAGACATACATAGACCCTGCATATATATACGGCTGCATGTATATATCTGTGTGCATATGTATGTATGTGTAAACTGTGTGTGTGTTAGTATGTATTTGTGTGTGTACATGTTATACCTCTGGGTATTGTCTATATGTGTATAGATGCATGTGGGCATACACATAAGCACACGCAGGCTACTTTAGCCAACAAATACAACATGCTAGGCACTGTGCCCCGGGCTCGAGACGACGACAACAACAGGAATGAAACTATTGCTGCCTTCTAAGAGCTAATCAACATTTGGGTACATTTTTTTGTATTTACTTTTGGTAAATATCTTTGGTAGTTTGTATTAAAGCATTATTAAAATTTAAATTAATATTCATTTAATTTGAAATTAAGCTTTTATTAAGCCCCTACTGTGTGCTGGGTACCCTACTGGTTTCTCAGGCTTGAGAAGCTTATTGCCTACCTGAAGGATGCCACTGTTTAATTTGGGGGATTTTGATGAGAAACTTCAGCAGAGTACAGAGGCATCGGTAAGGAACATTCTCAAAAGGTATAACCCTGGGACAGCTGGGTAGCTCAGTGGATTGAGAGTCAGGCCTAGAGACGGGAGGTCCTGGGTTCAAATCTGGCCTCAGACACTTCCCAGCTGTGTGACCCTGGGCAAGTCACTTGACCCCCATGGCCCACCCTTACCACTCTTCCACCAAGGAGCCAATGCACAGAAGTTAAGGGTTCAAAAAAAAATGAAAATAAATTTAAAAAAGTATAGCCCCCTCTTCTGCCTTGGAGCCAATACACAGCATTCTCTCCAAGACGGAAGATAAGAGTTTAAAAAAAAATTAAAAATAAAAGTATAGCCTCCTGTCATTTGCTGAAACTGAGTCTAAGAAAGTTCCATTTGTTGGGGGAGGCATGCCTAGGTGGCTCAGTGGGTAGAGCACCAGGTTGGGAGATGGGAAGTCCAAGGGGAAGAAGAGAGAGAAAGAAAAGAAGGAAAGAAAATTATGTGGGTCACTGAAACATTCTGTTACTCACTATACCCAATATGTGGCCCCGGTGGGACTTGAACCCAGCTGTTCTAGATTCTGAGGTCAACTCTTTCTCCTTTGGGCAACCCTGCCTTTCAGAGCAATGCAATCTCTGTAGGATAGGAAGAGACAGATTCAAATTAACAAGGATTCTGTGCCTACTCTAGGGCGCCTCGCTCAATGGGTATTTGGGGCCTGTGTGTATATATAGACTTTGTGTTCAGATTTCAGTTGTTCAAATTTGGCCTCAGACACTTCCTAGCTGGGTGGCCCTGGGCAAGTCACTTAACCTCTACATGACTTAATCCACTGTCAAAGGAAATGGCAAACCACTCCAACAAACCTGCGGAGAAACCCCCATAGCCAGTAAGGTCCGCAGAGTCACAAAGAGTGGGACAAACAGTTCAACTGAACAACAATGGCATGTATATGCCAAGCATTGGGAAGGCAAAGACAGAAATAAACTGAGCCCTGACTTGCAAGAGCTTCCTTGGACTACAGATTATATAGTAATATCTGACTATGCATTCAATTCAAGAAACGTGTCATCCCTGACACGCAGTAGGCACTTTGTTGATTAATCGCTGGGCATCGTACTGTCCTCAGGAATCTTACAGGCCACCCATGTGGACAGTCTATAAATAAATATATATTGAATTCAACAAACATTTAGTGGCTAGTCTTTGCGGGATCCTGTGCTGGGGATGTTTTTTTTTTTTTAAATTTTAAACCCTTAACTTCTGTGTATTGGCGTATAGGTGGAAGATTGGTAAGGGTGGGCCATGGGGGTCAAGTGACTTGCCCAGGGTCACACAGCTAGGAAGTATCTGAGGCCACATTTGAACCCAGGACCTCCTGACTCCAGGCCTGGCCCTCACTCCACTGAGCTACCCAGCTGCCCCTGGGGATATTTTTTAATGAATTAAGTTTTAAAATTTTCAGTTTTGAGTGGTAATACATGTGTAACCCAGTAGAATTGCTTGTCAACTCCAGGAGAGGGGAAGGAAGAGGGGAGGGAGAGAACATGAATCATGTAACCAAGGAAAAATATTTTTAAAAATAAAATTATAGGGGCAGCTGGGTAGCTCAGTGGAGTGAGAGTCAGGCCTAGAGACGGGAGGTCCTGGGTTCAAATCCGGCCTCAGCCACTTCCCAGCTGTGTGACCCTGGGCAAGTCACTTGACCCCCATTGCCCACCCTTACCGCTCTTCCACCAAGAAGCCAATACACTGAAGTACAAGGGTTTAAAATAAATAAATAAATAAAATTATATGGGGGCAGCTGGGTAGTTCAGTGGATTGAGATCCAGGCCTAGAGATAAGAGGTCCTGGTTCAAATCTGGCCTCAGACACTTCCCAGCTGGGTGACCCTGGGCAAGTCACTTGACCCCCATTGCCTACCCTTACCACTCTTCTGCCTTGGAGCCAATACCCAGTATTGACTCCAAGAGAGAAGTTAAGGGTTTAAAAATAAATAAATAAGATTATATTAACAATTAAATTCATTCTAGTACATGAAACATATATGTAAGATTTATTTAACACATTTATTTATTCATTCATTCATTTATTTATTTATTTTAGGCGATGGGGGTCAAGTGACTTGCCCAGGGTCACACAGGGGGGAAGTGGCTGAGGCCGGATTTGAACCCAGGACCTCCCGTCTCTAGGCCTGACTCTCACTCCACTGAGCTACCCAGCTGCCCCCTTTAACACATTTATTTAAAAAACACTTATTAACTGCTTATGGGCTAGACATTGTGCCGAGCACTAGGGATATTAGAGCCAAGGATCCCTCCCTGGAGAAGAGTTCTGCTCTCTTGCATGTAGGAAAGGTGTGTGCGGTCCCGTCAGAAATGCATGTGCACACGGACTGCCTAAAGGACTTATCTCTGGGGTCTCTCCGGCCTCTACAAGAAATCCTGGGATTGCTGTCCTGGCGGAGGGTGGCTACAGATCTAAGCACGGTTATCTGGTCTCAGAAATGGGTGGTAAACGGGAATAGCATCCTTCCGTCCCCACAACCAAGAAGCCAACTCCTAGAGCCGCTCTTTAAATCTCTGCAGCCTCGCCTTCTGCCTTAAAATCAGTACAACGCAGAAGAATGTTAAGGACCAGGTAACTGGGCTCAAGTGACTTGCCCAGGGTCACACAGCTGGGAAGTATCCGGGGTCACATTTGAACCCAGGACTTCCCTTCTCCAGACCTGGCTCTCCGCGGGCTCCCCGCTGATCACCTCAAGGCAGAAGAGTAATACCGAGCCGGCACCCGTCGTGGTACCCCGCTTGCCACCAAGCGCAGGTTCACGAAGCCGCGGACAGAAGCCCCTGAGAACATGCCAGGGTGGACCCATCGGCCAGAGCCGCGTCCCGGCGGGTCTGCTGTCGGCACTCCCTGCAGAGAGCCCGGCCGCCGGGGCGAGCCCCGACTTCCCTCTCTGAGGCTCTCCGGGACGAGCCGCGGCACACGGGCCGCCTCTCTGCCAACCCAGAGTCGGGAATGCGGAGCGCCCGGCGGCCGGGCTCGGTGGAAGCCAGATTACTTGTAGCTGGTGCCCGACTCAGCAGACGAGTCCTGCCGTGCCCGGGACTGTGGACGTGCCGTCCGGTGCAGGAAGCTCCACCGGAGGCAGGGAGACCCGGCCCCATTCCATCCCGGACGTGCCTCAAAGTCACTTAACGTTGCTTGTGCCTCGGTTTCCCCACCTGTCACCCGAGGGAGTCGGCCTCGGTGGCCTCTGAGGGCCCTTCCAATGTGCTTCCAGGCTCTTCTGTGACGGAGACTGTGCTCGGCTTGGGGCTACCATCTCTGTTTTTTGGACAAGAAGGTCCCTGGTCGGTGGGGTCAGGGTGGGAGGGATCCCCCAACGGGGGGCTCCTTCCTGCTCTGGGCCCCTCAGAGAGGGGGGCCAGGGGCAGCTCCGGGTCCGAGGAGGGTCCAGCCGCGGCTCCCCCGTGCCCGGCCCTTCCCTGGATGCTCTTCTCTGGCACGGGGACTGATGAAGCGTAAAGAGCCCCCCGCTTGGAAGGGACCTCCCGGGGCCCTGCCTTGGGGACTCCATCGGCACCGAGTTAGCCTCGCGTGTCCGTCCCGAAAGCCTCCGTGCAATGGGAACTCTGGACGGCTCTCGCACACAGATCTCTCCCTCTGAATTGAGAAAAAGCTCAAGTGGCCTGGCCTGGCCTGGCCGGGCTCCAACAGGAGGAGGAGGAGGAGGCGTCCTCGCTGTGCATCTCTTCCCACAGGCTCTCCCACGCTGGGCTCCTTCCTTCAGCTGAGATTGCAGGACAGCCATGGAAAGAGCCCTGGTCCGGGTTTGAGTCCTGCCGTTATTAGCCCTGTAACCCCAGAAAGGAGGCCGAGAGCCGGGGGGGCGAGAACCCCGGCTCTGCCACCTGCTGTACCCAAAACTTGGGCAGGTCGTGTCCCCTTCTCTGGGCCTTGTTTCCCCATCTCTAAAGTGAGGGGTCGGATTCCAGATCTTGTCCGGGACTACGTCTGTGATCTGGTGCCCGGCACACAGTTTGTGGTTGTTCAGGCCTGCCTGACTCTTCATGTCCCCCTCTGGGGTTTTCTGGGCAAGGATACTGGAGTGCTTTGCCATTTCCTTCTCCAGATAGATGAGGAAATTAAGGCAACCAAGGTTAAGTGACTTGCCCAAGGTCACACAGCTAGTAAGTATCTGAGGCCAGATTTGAACTCAGGTCTGGTACTCCATTCACTGAGCCACCTCAGTGCCCCTAGCACGCAGGAGACGTTTAATAAAGACTCGCCAGTTGATCCAGTGTAGGAAGTCTTATCCCCATCTTCGAGCTGAGGAGACTGAGACCCGGAGATTCAGCCCATAAGGAAGGGGCATGAGCCCTCGTTTGCTAAACACTCAGAGAAAAGCTTCAAGAGGTTAAAAATGAAATCACTTCACTTGTTTTCAATCGGATCCCAGATGGAAAGAGTCCTGGATGTGGCTTCAAAAGACCCGGATTCTAATCCTGACTTCTCTCCTCTGTAAAATGGGAATCGGACTAAATGATATGTTTCCTTCCCTGGAGCTCAGGAGCTCCGATGCTGCGCCCCTTCCCTGGTCTAAAGGGGAAGTCCTGAAGGCTCCTGGATGTCCCGGGTTCTAGGAGCCTGGAAGCTCCACACAATTCAGGCCTGCAGGGCTGGCCCGCCACGGGCATGGCAAAGGCGAAGGAAGCCACGTGTTCCTCCTGCTTCAAACCCCGACAGTGAAACGGAGCGGACTTGTTTCATTATCTGAGCTCAGTCAGCTGAAAAAACAAACCCATCCTAGCAGGGCCAGTGAAATCGGGGAGCCCCCTGCTCGCTCCTGCCCTCCCTCTCTGCTGCCTCCTTCTCTCCTCTCTGTCTGTCCATCGGTCTGTCTGTCTCCACCCCCTTAGAGATTTAAAGGTGCGCCCCATGTTAGCCGGGAAAGACGGGGCTTTCCTCTCCCCTAAATTTCCTAGAACGAGTAAAGCAGGCCGCTACGGACTGGGGCTGGAAAATGGGAATAACAATCAGCTGGAGCCGGAGAGGCTTTCAAATGACATCACCTCGTACCAAGATGGCTGCGAGCAGCAGACGGCTCCGAAATGCCAAAGGCAAGGAAAGCCTCCCCGGCTCCCGCGCCCTTCTCGGAGCCTTTTACGGTGCCAACGCCGGGGAATTTACAAGCGCCCACGTGGTCCCGGTGGGTCCTGCTCTCCGGGCCCAGCCAGCCAGCTCCGCAGCACCTGTGCTGGAGGTGGATCCGCCTGCCCGCCTGCCCTCTTCCTCCTCCTCCTCCTCCTCTCGGCCATCCCACCCCTGCCCGGCGCTCGCCCCAGCCTGGTGGCTCAGGAACCAGCCCAGATCAGTCCCCAGGATTGCCTTCCTCTCCGCCACTGACCAGGGAGCTCAGCTCCTTAACTTGGGAAGGGCTGCTGGAAGCCCAGCTGGCAGCTCTGCAGGAGAGAAGCCTGGCCTGGCAGGGGAGGGGACCAGGGCCTCAGGCCAGCGGCCTGGGGGAACCCAGACGGCCCATTCCTTCCCACTGATCCAGATTCCAGCACAGCCAAGCCAGGGACTGTGCAGTGTCTGCCCAGCCCAGCCTTGGCATCTGGGGATTTCCACATGCAAAAGATCCTTCCTCTGTCTGTCTCTCTCTCTCTCTCATTCTCTCCCTCTTTCTGTGTCTCTCTCCCTTTCTCTCCCTCTCCTTCCCTTTTTCTTTCTCCCTCCCTCCCCCTTATCTCTCCCTCTTCATTTCTCTCTTTCTCTCTCTCCCTTTCTCTTTCTCTGTCCCTTTCTCCCTCCCTCTCTCTCTGTATCTCTCCCTTTCTCTGCCTCTCTCTCTCTCTCTCCCCCTCTCTCTCTCTCCCTCTCTCTCTCTTCATTTCTCTCTCCCTCTGTTTCTTTCTCTCTCTCCCTGTTTTTTCTATCTCTCTCTTCCTTTCTTTGCCCCTTTCTCCCTCCCTCTCTCTCTGTATCTCTCTCTTTCTCTCTTCACTTCTCTCTCCCTCTGCTTCTTTCTCTCTCTCTCTCCCTGTTTTTTCTATCTCTCTCTCCCTTTCTCTTTCTCTGTATCTCTCTCCCTTTCTCTCTCTGCATCTGTGTGTGTGTGTGTGTCTGTCTCTGTTTCTTTTCACCCTTGACAGCGTCTGGTCCCCACCTCGCCCTCCTACATCTGGATGGCCTGCCTGGCAGACCTAGCTAGCAAAGAGCTGGAGGGCAGAAAGTCATCGGAGGGGAGGAGATTCACTCCAGGGTCTGGCTCTCTTAAAGGGGCCACATGAGGAAAGGGTTCCCAAAGTCCTGGGCTGGAAGAAATCCTAGCTCTAAACAAACCCGCTGTTTTGGCCCAACTTTGCCAGTGGGAAGCAATCAGTCAGAGGAGCTGGAGAGGGTGGGAGGGAGAGTGAGGAGGACACAACCTTCTGTCTCTCTGGTTTCCCTGCTGACACTGAGAGTGCAGAGATTCCCAGGACCCTCCCCCCAAACACCTCGGGGGCTTTTATTGTCGCTGGGGAAGCCTCCCTTGGGCCCGCTGGATTTTCTGTTCCTGTAGAAACAACCCCCCTCTAACACACGCCATTTCTCACCACACTGAGTTTCTTTTCTTTTCTTTTCTTTTTTTAAACCCTCACCTTCCATCTTGGAGTCAATATTGTGTATTGGTGCCAAGGCAGAAGATTGGTAAGGGTAGGCCATGGGGGTCAAGTGACTTGCCCAGGGTCACCCAGCTGGGAAGTGTCTGAGGCCGGATTTGAACCCAGGGCCTCCCATCTCTAGGCCTGGATCTCCATCCAGGGAGTTTCTAACAGATGCCCAAAGGAAAGCCTGGTGTTAAAGGACCCATGTCGTTAGAGAGCCCCCTCCTCCGCTTTCCAGGGGGATGAATAAGAAGCAGAGCCCAAAGGCAGCCCTCCTGGGCCTCAGAGGAAGAGGAGTGGCCACTCGTCCCAGGGCCATCCAGCTGGGCCCCAGTTTCCCAATGGCGGGAATATGAGGAGCCCTGAGGACAGAAGGGCTGGTGGCCTGGCCGGGCTCACGCTTCTTTCTCTTTCTAATTCCGGCCGCTGCCCCTGACTTCCTCGGGGATGCTGGGCCTTGGCAGGCTCATCGGGAAAACGGGAATAAGCGTGCCTGTCAGTGCCGGAGAAGTTGGGAGGCTTCCCTTCCTTAGAGGCTCTAAATCAAGCGCTCACATCCGAGGCACGGGCGGGGGGGCTTCATTAAAAGAGAGGAGCCTGGGCCATCCCAGGGCCTACCGGGGCTATCAGAAGGAGACTGGAATCAATGGAGTGGAGCTGCCTATTGTTGGAATCCCTCTGGCTCCAACCCTTAATCGCCCCATAAATGGGAGCCGTTATTGCTGAGGGCCTCCTCATTGTGAGATCGTCACAATAGCCGGGGGCATCCCTCCCTCCCTTTAGCACCCTTCCTTTTCTAAGCTCCATCCCAAGGCCACATCCAGGGAACTCATTCGGCAGCCCTACACAGGGTGGTCTTTTCTAAAGGCCTCTCTATAGGCACTCCAGGCTTAAATGGGGCCTCTTTGAAAGAGCCACCCCCCCCCGTGCCAATTAGCACAGGCAGGGGCCAAAGACACGTCTCAAAACCCTGGAGCCCCCTCGCTGGCCAAGCCCTGGGACAGCGTCACCCAGAGATCTCACAGCCTAAAATTATCTCCCCTCAGCAGCCACCAAAGGATAATTCCACCCCAAAGGTCTGGAGACACCGCCAGGGAGCTCTCAGCTTCTTCTGCCCTCTTTTTCAACTGTGTTTATTGGGTGCATTTCATTACACAGCTCACCTGCTCTTTCTCCACTTTTCCTTCTTTCCTTCTCCCCCTTTTTTCCTTCTCTTCCTCTTTTCTTCCCTTCTCTCCTTCGTTCCTTTCCCCCATTTCCCCTTCTCTTCCCTTTTTTCCTTTCCTCCTCCTTTTCTTTTTTCTCTCCTTCCTTCTCCTCTTTTCCCCTCTCTTCCCCTT
>NW_025369983.1:0-5774 GCF_016433145.1 Gracilinanus agilis | reverse complement strand
TCTCTCTCTGTCTCTCTCTGTCTCTCTCTCTGTCTCTCTCTGTCTCTCTCTCTGTCTCTCTCTCTGTCTCTCTCTCTCTCTGTCTCTCTCTCTCTCTCTCTCTGTCTCTCTCTCTGTCTCTGTCTCTCTGTCTCTGTCTCTCTCGGTCTCTGTCTCTCTCTCTCCATCTCTCTGTCTCTCTCTCCATCTCTCTCTCTGTTTCTTCCTGCCTGCCTGTCTGTCTGTCTCCGTTTCTCTCTGTCATCCTCTCTCTCTCTCTCTTCCTCTTGCTTTCTCTGTTTCGGCCTGTCTGTCTTTGTCTCTCTCTGTTGCTCTGCCTGCTCTCTCGGTCTCTCTTTTCTCCCTGTCTCTGNNNNCTCCCCATCTCTCTCTCTGTTTCTGCCTGCCTGCCTGCCTGTCTGTCTCCGTTTCTCTCTGTCATCCTCTCTCTTTCTCTCTTCCTCTTGCTTTCTCTGTTTCGGCCTGTCTGTCTTTGTCTCTCTCTGTTGCTCTGCCTGCTCTCTCGGTCTCTCTTTTCTCCCTGTCTCTGTTTCTGGGTGTCTCTCTCTGTGTCATCCTTTCTTTCTCTCTTCCTCTCTTTTTCTCTCTCGCTCTGTTTCTGTGCCGTCCGTCTCCGTCTCTGTTACCAGAAGAACCCCCAAAGCCACCCATGCAGCCCCAGCCCGCCGTGCCTCCTCGACCCAGCCAGGACCTTATTCTCAACCGCTGCAGTGAGAGCACGAAAAGGAAGCTTATGACAACGGTGTGACCCTGAGCTGGTCCCGGCACTCCCGGCCTCCAGACGGGTGGAATGGGACGTGATGGCAAGGACTCTCTTTATGGCAGCCCCAAGTCACAGGACCAGGAAGGACCCAACAGTCCTGTTCTGACCTTCCGCTTGCCCCCAGCTTCCCCCTCTAGGGTCTGTGCCTTTGTCGAGGTTATCCAGCCCTTTGGGGGAGTTCCTTCATCCTTGCATCACCCTGGTCCTCCTCCTCTTCCAGGAAGTCATCCCTGATTCCAGTTGGTTCTCGGTAGCCCCCGCCCTTACTCTGTGCTGCCCTGTACATATGTGTATAATCTTTGGGACTTGCCCACTTCTGTTCTTCCCCTCTCTGGGCTGCCCCCGGCGCTCTCTCTGTATAGTCTAGTCCCTTGGCCGCTGGCCCCCAATAAATGCTGCTTTAGGAGGACATGGAAGAGCGAGTTAGTGGGCCTGCCTGGGTCCCTGGCAAGCCCTGGGCACGTCGTTGGGGTTGGGAAAACCAGCTAGGCCTGGCACTCCTGCCCCCCCGCCTCCCTCCACACCCTGGCCAGGGGCTCCGGCGATTTCCAGAAGGGGAAGTTGCAGGAGTTCAGGGCTGGAGGGGGGCCCATTGCACACAGTCTTGGCCAAGAACAGGCTTGTGAAAGGCCTGACTGCAAAAGAGGGACTTCCTCCTCCAGCTGGCCTCCCCAGTGCCTGCTCGTTGCCTAGGCAGCCTCCCTTCTTCCCCCTTCCCTCGCTTCTCCTCCTCCTTCAAGCATCAGTCCTCCCCCATCACAAGGTGCCTGGATGGATGGATGGACGGACGGAGGGAGGGAAGATGGGCACTAAGAGACCTGGAGCTTCTGACAGCAGAGCAGAGGAACCCTGACCTTGGAGTCTTTGGCCCCGAGTTCAGATTCTTCCTCAGTTATCTACTCCCCGTGTTCCCTCATGTGTGGACCAGTGGGGCTGGCCCAGTGGGCCTCTGAGGTCCCTTCTGGGTCTAGACCTGCTGAAATACTCTGAGTCCTGCTCTGGTCCTCCTGGTGATGACCCCAGAATGAGAGAAGACCCTCATGGGAGACCCTGTGTTTGGGGCTTCATATACCAGGAGGTGCAAATGGTCAGATGAGCCATCGATGGTCTACATGTGGCTGGCTCTGGACATGTCAGTGGACCCGAGTGTGACAAGGGCCTGTTTGGAGAGCTGAATCCAAAGTCAGGGGATCCGAGTTCAAATTCCAGCCCTGCTGCCTTCTGGGCCACTTAACTTTGGCTCCATCCCCTCAGCCGTACAGCGAGAGCCGGCCTAGACGGTCACTCAAGGCCCTTACAGCCCCGGCGCTAGGGGATGATTTGTGAGCATTCCTGCAGCTGCAGTGGGGGGGGGGTGTCTCCCCAACCCATGCAGCTTCCCCTTTCCCTGGCTTACTGAAGGGGAACTTGTTGGGGTTCCCCCAGCCAGTTCACGCAGCCCTGCTTGCTTGCTGGTTCCGGGGGACGGGGGAATCCTGGTCCCTCCGTCTGGACGGGCTGCTCTTTGGCTTTGCTTGTTTTTCTCCTCCAGGCTTAGTCTTCTGCTTCTTCTCTAGTGCCTGGTCAAGCCTGACTTTGCCATTCAGGATCTCTTTTCTCCATTCTAAAGCAAATTAGAATCGGGCGACCCCGTACAGAGGCTTCCACAAGGGTCTAGCCCTGCTCCCGGAGGAGCCAGGCCCAAGTTAGCTCCCTCCAGAACCCTGACAAACTGGGCCCAGCTGTCCCCGCCGGGCCAGCCTCCCCTCCTTGTATGGTTTGCCCGAGTCTGAATCGCTGCTCTGCCCTCTGCAGCGTGGGAAGGCCCTGGGCAAACGGCCTCCCCTCCCCTGGTGTGCCCCAGTTTTCTGATCTGTAAAATGAGGAGGCTGATACCCCGCCTCAGAGATCCCGCCTAGCTCTAAACCCATAATCCTACATTCCCGTGGCTTCGATTTGACTCCTTCCTCGGCCTTTTATTATATGGGGCAGCTGGGTGGTGCCGTGGATAGAGCCCCCAGGCTGAAGTCAGGACAGACGGAGTTCAAATTTGACCTCAGACACTTGCTAGCTGGGCAAATCCTTTAACCTTTGTTTGCCTCAGTTTCTTCATCTATAAAACGGGAACAATAACAATCGCCTCCCTCCCAGGGTTGTAGTGAGCCTCGAAAGAGATAATAATTGTGGAGGGCTTACTTAGCACAGTGCCTGGCACACTCATCTTTGCCTGCCTCAGTTTCCTCAACTGTAAAATGGGGATAATAATGAGCCTTGCCTTCCAAGGCTATTGTGAAGACAAGATAATCGTGAATCCCAAACTTCAGTGCCTGGCACAGAGTAAGCGCTCCATGAAAATGTTAGTTATTATTATTATAGATTATGGGCATCTCTTCCAGCTCTTTGACCCCCGGGCCCACAACAAGCAGGGAGGAGGGAGCGTTAGCGGCACCCAGGCAGAAACACAAGTGGGCGGCTCTTTGGGACCCGGGGGAGCGTGGCAGGACCTCCCAGGGCCCCCTCTCAGGGTCACTTCAGAGGGACAGAGCACCCATCCTTTGGGGAGAAGTCCTCTTCAGAGAGGGGGTCTGATTCCCTGAAGAGCCGGGGGCTCGGAGAGAGCGCCCATCTCAGGAGAGGCCAACAAGCAGAGCCCCCCAGGCTTGGCTGGCTCAGAGAACACGCATTGTAATAACTGGGAAAGAGGGGCACCAGGAGCCCTGCTGCCCCCCTAAGGAACCCAGCCTTTCTGGAGCAGGGGGCCCCCAATTTGTCCTTTCCCCCTTTCTGGCTGTGCCCGGGGTCTCTGCAATTGTAGGAGATGCCCCCCTGGATTGTGTGAGCGCCAAAGCCCCTTCATGGTCATCTCGACCCATTCTCTCCTCTGGCCAGTGAACGAGCTGAGGTCCAACGGCTCCAGTGACTCGTCTTTGGACCACAGAAATGGAGCGAGAGGAGTTTCGAGGCCTGAAGAGTTTAAGCAACTTGGAGTCCTAGGATTATAGCTGTGGGTTTGGAAGAGACTCGGGAGGCAGTGGCCTAGCCCTCACCACTAATGCTGATATTCAGGACCAGTTCTAAGGCAGAAAGTAAGGCTTAAAAAACAAAGAAAGAAAGAGGGAAATGGCAAACCGCTCCATTATCTGTGCCGAGAAAAATCCCTCCAAATGGGGTCATGAAGAGCTGGGCACGACTGAAGCAACTCAACAAATAATATTAACAAAACTAAACTCGTGACCCATCGGATGTGGGAGGTGAGGGGATGGGGAGAGCCAGGCGCGATTCTGAGATGAAGAACCTCCTACACTCACCATAAATAGGGCACCAGGAGCAGAGAGGGATGGGGGCCGGACCCCACATTTCTGGCTCTTTCCGTTATTTCAAGTTACTTCCATGTTTTTGTTTGTTTTGGGTGAGAAACCAGACCGTGATTTTATAACTATGGGGAACTCTTAGATGAAGAAACTCCTTCAGTGTAGCTTAGCACCCCCTCTGCAACTTAGAGCCTGAGAGACTTGCCTGGAGCACCGAGAGACTGACTTGCCCAGGATCGCCCTGGCGGGATGGGCCAGAGGCAGGACCTGAACTCAGGGCGTGATGACTTGGAGGTCCAGCTCTCTGGCTGCCCTCTCTCAGAGAGATGGTGGGTCCCTGTTCCTTCACGTGCATTCAAACAGAGTCTCATCTCATGTCTCCCGAGTTCCTCTGACTTGGCTGGAGAGTCTCCCGGCCCAGAGTCCTGTAAAGATTAAAATCAATATGCAGTATTATATTTTATAAAGTTTATTAATAACTAAAGTAAAAAAGCTAGCCATCCAAGCCACGGCAGCAAGAAAAGAGAGTGAGGAGAAGTTACAGAACTATGTAAACAGTAACCTAAAGAGGCACATCAGTGAAAAGGGGAAAGGAACTTTGGGAGGAGGAAAGAATTCTGGGAGATGAAGTCCAAGGTACAAAATTCTCTGACTAATACATGCCTCACATCCTGGCATTCTTTACCCTTTCTCCCACACGCCTCATAGAACCACAGAAAGTTCAATCTGGAAGGGGCCTTAGAGTCCACCTGGTTGTAGAACTGCAGGGCCCAGAGACCTAAGAGGAGCTTAGGGGTCATCTAGTGGAACTGCCTAGTTTCATTGGCAGGGAAATATGCTGGTCAAATTGGCGAGGGAAAACTGGGAGGACAGAGCACTGGGCTGGAGTCGGAAAGACCCGAATTCAAATCCAGTCTCAGTAATGCATTGACTATGTGACCATGGCAACTTACTTCCCTGGTGATCTGCCTCAGCTTCTTCCACTATAAAATAGGGATCGTAAAATGGGGGCACCAACCTTCCAAAGTTGGCGCGAAGATCAAATGAGAAATTTATAAAAGTGCTTTGCGCAGTGCCCAGTATACAGTGGGTGCTCTATACGTGCTTATTTTCTCTTCCTTCTCTTCTTACTTGCTTACCATTCTTCCAGTCTTCTGGGCGATAGGCTGGCACTTATACTGGTGACATGCCCACGCACACACAGAAGAGTGGCTTTCTCTGACGTCCTCTTTAGCCCGAGGAGTGAGGACTGGACTGCTAGGGCCATTGCCTAGCAAGGTGAGCCAGTCAGAGCCTCCTGACCCTACTGGGCTCTCTTGGGTAGAAGCCCTAGGCCGTGGCCTGCTTGGCTCCCTTCTACTAAATGAGTTCTCAGGAACCCCCTGTTAGCTTGGCTCCTTCCCCAGCAACCAGCTGTTAGAGAGAAGTCGATCCCCTTCACTGGTAGAACTTTTTACCCCAGTCCCACATTCTTGTATAAAAGACCTCTGAGCAACAAATATCGACCACGTAAGCCACTGCAGGGGAGAGATAGAAAGAAAGACAGACAAGTAGACAGAAAGACAAAGAGATCAACAGGACAGATTAATAGAAAGATAAACAGACTGATAGGTACAAAGGTAGATATAGAAAGATGGGTAGACAAACAAGAGAAATATAGTTAGAAAAATATTTTTCTAACTATAAATATATATTTAATAAATACATAAACTATATATAAA